>NC_054704.1:71628307-71719843 GCF_016097555.1 Gigantopelta aegis
CATTCAACGTGGGATGTTGGGAATTCTGACATCGTATTAAGAGGAAACCGCTACATTTATCCATTAGTAGCAAGGGATCTTTTATACACACCATCCTATACACAGCATAGGACATACCACGGCCTTTGAACGTGTTGCTCTGGCTTGAACGAGCCCACCCACAGGGATCGATCCCAAATCGTCCACGCATCAGGTGCGCGCTTTGCCGCCACTGAGCTACATCTCAGTTCCTGTACAAAGACAACGACTGAACTGGGATTACCCGCCATTTATCTACTGCGATTTAGATTTGTCAGCTCTATATTTAGATCTAAATTTGTAAGCACGTCACTGGGATTACCCGCCATTTATCTACTGCGATTTAGATTTGCCAGCTCTATATTTATATCTATATTTGTAAGCACGTCACTGGGATTACCCGTCATTTATCTACTGCGATTTAGATTTGCCAGCTCTATATTTAGATCTATATTTGTAAGCACGTCACTGGGATTACTCGTTTACCGCCTTTAAGATCTCTGTCAGATCTATATTTTGATCTACAATGAGCTGTTACTCGCTCCATCCAGTGCACCACGATTGGTACATCAAAGGTCATGGCATGTGTTATCCTGTCTATGGGATGGTGCATATAAAGGATCTCTTGCTACTAATGGAAAAATGTAGCGGGTTCCCTCTCTAAGAGTATGTCAAAAATTACCAAATGTTTGACATCCAACAGCCGATGATTAATAAATCAATGTGCTCTAGTGATGTGGTTAAACAAAAACAAACTGAAAAGGGAGCTAATTGGTTGATAGAAAAGTAGCTCCTTACTGCTGTCCCAAGTTCAACCAGAAAACATTTGGCTAACGTTCGCGAACTATTTGATTGGTTCGCGATGTTGCCATTTGGTTTACCATGAAGCGCATAAACCAGTCCAGCGGACGTTTTTCTGCTCGGTCTGGCTAAATGCAGATCAGTTTCAGATCAGATCAGGTCGTAGGGTTTTATGTGCACATCAGAAAAAGCTGTTGTTGGGTACGCCTGTCCTGGGCGCAGGTGCTGGCTCCTACGTCTAGGACAGGATAAGATGTTTCAGATGTCTGTCAACTCTCTCTATAATGGAGCTTAGATGCAAAACGCTCCATATCCATTTTTTCTGTTTTGAGTAAATGAGCATTTTTTCTTGAAACCTTCTAAATAAAATGAAATCACAGCAAAAATGCGAATATGGATAAAGAATGATAAACTGAAATATTGAGCAAAATTTCAAAAATCAAACTTTATTAACTTTCTTATAAAATACAATTTTTTAATTTATTTTGTTTCAAAATGCTCCATATCCATTAAACACTTTGGATTAAAGATTTCATAACTAACGACTAAAAGCAGGATTTTAAAATGTGCAATGTCTTGAATATTAACAAACTTAATACTGAACAAAAATAATTTAACTTTTGTGACATAAAAATATTTAAGTTTGGAGGGTTATTTTGTCATAGATGAAAAAAAATATCACCCAACCCCTTCCGTTGTAATAGTAGGTTTCCCCGTTTCTTTTGCATAATGTAGTCCCAAACAATGGATGGTTTTCAGTATGAAGTTGTTTTTATACACTGTTTTGGGGCGGTGTGGGGCCAGAGATAAAAGTTCATTAAATTCAATCATCTGAGGTAAGGTTACCTGCCATGCATACATTTACTACAGTACAATGTATGCACGTAATCAATGGCGTTTTGCCGTCGCCACTGTGAAGCATTTTCTTCTATTTTTTCACGCTTGTGGTTCTCAGGATTTCTTATACGGTTCCTTCCAACTGACGATAATACAACTGGCTCGGCGATTTCATCAAAGTCGTTCATTTTACTCTCGGTGTCAAATAAAAACTACAAAAAATCCCGCGCGTTAATCTTCATTACCTTGGCGCAGCCATTTTGGATAAATGGTGTTCTCTGATTGGCGGATGGAATATGGAGCGTTCTGTCTAAAAACTGGACTGGCGCATGGAGCGATTTGGAAAAAAATGCGTTTTTCATGAAGTCATTGGATGGGTTAAGGAGCATTTTGACCAATTTCCGGAATAAGGTCTTGATTTTAATACCAACTAGCTACCAAGACTGCATGTTAACTCAGTTTGCACCAAAATGGCGTATGGAGCGTTTTGCATCTAAGCTCTTATATAGACCTATACGTGTAATCACGTCACTGCATGTGTTTACCCGCCATTTATCTACAGGGTTTCTCCATTTCTGTCAGCTCTATATTTAGAAACACGTCATTTGTATTACGAGTACCCGCAATTCATCAACTGTCGGATCCACTTCTTAAAAAACCCAAAACAAAAAAACAACAACAAAAAACCCGTCTACTTTTTGTTTGTGAAAGGTTTAAATAGGCGTCGCCAAAGTGGAATACTTCATTCAAGTCGATTGCGCCAGGAAATAAGTTTATTTGTTTTGTTTACCAAAATCAGAGGAATTGAAAACAATATTTTCTTTACATTTATTTTATATCCTATATCAGGGATAGCAAATATCAAAACAGGTACGTAGCAGTTTTTAATTTTATGACATACCTTAATTCGTTTATTAATTTATGTTGAAGAGATGAGGAAAACGTTTACAGTATATTCAGTATTATTTGCTTTACATTAAGCAGTGTCGGATCCAGAAAATCCATTTAGGGTGGGCAGTGGCATTAGATAGAATGTCAAGGGAACTTTGGAGGGGGATCGTAATTTATTTTTTTAAATGAATATATAATAAAATTATAACTATCGCAAAATTTAGGGGGGCCCGGGCCCCTGCACACACCCCCACCCAGATCTGCCTGTGCATTAAATGAGCGTGATAATTAAAGGGGCGTGATAAGTGAAGGGGTGGGATGTTGATCAGTCGGTAGAGCGCTCGCCTGAGGTGCTTGCGTCGTAAGATCGAATCACCTCAGTGGTCCCATTCTCTATTTGTTTTCCCGACTCAACCAGTGCACCACGACTGGTATATCAAAGGCCGTGGTATGCGCTGTCCTGTTTGTGGAAAAAGTCATATAAAATATTCAATGCTACTAATGGAAAGTTTTTTCTCTCTAAGACTATATGTCAGAATTACAAAACGGTTTGACATCCAATACCTGGGGGCGAGACGTAGCCAAGCGGTAAAGCGTTCGCTTGATGCGGGGTCGGTTTGGGATCGATCCCCGTCAGTGGGCCCATTGGGCTATTTCTCGCTCCAGCCAGTGCACCACGACTGGTACATCAAAGGCCGTGGCATGTGCTATTCTGTCTATGGGATAGTGCATATAAAAGATCCCTTGCTTCTAATCGAAAAGAGTAAACAATGAAGTGGCGACAGCGGGTTTCCTCTTTCAATATCTGTGTGGTCCTTAACCATATGTCTGACGCCATATAACCGTAAATAAAATGTGTTTTAGTGCGTCGTTAAATAAAACATTTCTTTCCTTCCTTCCAATACCCGATGCTTTATAAATCAACGTGCTCTAGTGGTGTTGTTAAACAAAACATACTTTAACGTTTTGCTTTCTGTTATCACTGATTAGTAAGTGACTGTATTAGATACTAAATACTGACATGTTAAAACTTACTACATGTTTTAATTAGAATGCTAATAAGTTTCATATTGCAAGGGCGTCGCCCGACACAAATATGAATGCACCAGAAAACATAGTTTTTTATGATTTAGTTTATCACAGGGCGTTAAACATGTTCAACAGGCACTTTGCCGGTCTCCTCCCAAAACCCCCCCAAAAAAACAAAAACAAAAAACAAACCCAAAACAAACAAAAAACAACAAAAAACAACAAAACCCCCCCCCCCAAAAAACAAACAACAACAACAAAACAAAACAACAACACCCCAACCAAACAAAAAACCCCAAATAAAACAAAAACATAACAAAAACAAAACAAAACCTAAACATTAATTTTATAATCAGAAGTTAACAGAATAAAACTTATATAATTATATTCACTAGATACATATAAAGTTGACGATATTTTTAGCAGCCATTTGAGATATACCGACCTCGGTGGTGTCGTGGTTAGGCCATCGGTCTACAGGCTGGTAGGTACTGGGTTCGGATCCCAGTCGAGGCATGGGATTTTTAATCCAAATACCGACTCCAAACCCTGAGTGAGTGCTCCGCAAGGCTCAATGGGTAGGTGTAAACCACTTGCACCGACCAGTGATCCATAACTGGTTCAACAAAGGCCATGGTTTGTGCTATACTGCCTGTGGGAAGCGCAAATAAAAGATCCCTTGCTGCTAATCGGAAAGAGTAGCCCATGTAGTGGCGACAGCGGGTTTCCTCTCAAAATCTGTATGGTCCTTAACCATATGTCTGACGCCATATAACCGTAACTAAAATGTGTTGAGTGTGTCGTTAAATAAAACATTTCTTTCTTTCTTTCCATTTCAGATAAAGCGTTGATCCATCTACCTAGAATTACAAATGTCACACAATGGACAGGAAGTAGTCCTATAGAAAATCCATGATTACTAGTATTTGCTTCAGCTCGATGCAGGGTATGTACAAAAATTAAACTTTGGGTTCCAGACTATAGGAGAACACGGAATCGGTTATCTCGACGGGTGGACCCCCACCCCCCCCCCCACAACCAACATAGATCCTCGTCAATCACGTAGCCTGATTGGAATTTTTGCCTGAAGAATGTTTTGTTGTTGTATTTTCAGCATTCTTGTGCAGAAACAACATAGTTGTTCCGCATCAGCATTAACATGCACTCGAGAGTAAACCAGGTTGCCGTAAGAGGACGTATCTATCGGTGCAGTAAGTGCCCCCAGAATATTGAAGAGCGCAGTAAAGTCGAATCTCACTTTTTAAAAAACCACGTGGCATTAGATCGAGCCAAGTTTTATTGCACGCTGTGCAGTTTCAGGTGCGACACCGAAGCCGCGTTGAAGAATCACGTCAAGCGATACACAACACATGTAGACAGGGTGAAACAAATGAAAGCTGAAGGTAAAGAGGTCCACACAATTTTATCGCTGTGTCTGAAAGAGTCGGACGATCCATACGTCATCAATGATACTGATGTCATCGAGCTACCAGTAAGTGAATTCCCCAATACCCGGAGGAAATGAAGCAAGAACACAGGAACCACTCTAACGCAACTAACATCCACAGAACCAACAACGGTGACATCTATGCAACCACTGATACAAGCACAAAATGTAACATCATCATTATTAGAAATCAGTAAAATATTAAACGAGTTGCTAACACGGGCTACACGGCTGAACACTGCGATTGATAAAAACACAGACATGATGGAAGCATTAACGAAAGAGTGGAAAGACAACAGCGCTAAAAGATTTGCAACAGGAGACAGCCAGGCAGGGAATCCAAAGAAAGCAAGGCGAGAGGAAGCTTCGACAGCTGGAGACAACAAGGGGAAAGAGACGAAACGGCACGATGTCGACAACGACAAGACAGCCTGGAGGGATGAACGACGACCTCGCTATCACACAAGATTCGACTACAGAAAGGATGGGCACTAAACAACAATAACCATTGGAGAATTTGTTGTATGACTATTCCAAAGTATTATATGTACGGAAAGAAAGTGAAAAGTGAAACCAGGACAAAAGGTGAACAAAGACAATTCGATAAACAGACAGTTTTGTTTGGAATCATCAATAAAAAACAGCAACATAACACTATTTGCTAATTGGCTCATTATTAATGTAACATATTATATACATAGAAGTAAAATGAAAAAAACCCCAAAACAAAACAAAACAAAAAAACCCCACAAGAACATATACTAATATATACTATCTTAAAACTATCAATTCGAAGAATATGAGGACTACTGGGCACCTTGGACCAAATTCCGAGAAACAGGCATGCCAGTATATTGTTCTAGATGAATTTATGCCAACACGAAGTGCACTAACTTCTATATAAAAGGTTATCCTGTTTCGTCATTTCTTTTTCTCATTTTTTTTCTTCCTTACATTCTTTAACTCCTTTTCTTTATGCATTCATGTGTCCCTATATATATTAGTAATTATCGTATTAACAGGCCTCACGCCAACGTATGAAGTTGCGGTGAATGGACTTGAGGAATATCTATCATATATACTAATTAAGTGTTAAGTATCTAAGCATTCGAAGCGACATTGGCACCACAAAATCATGCTCGTCTAGATCGGACCACAACCGTTACTGACGCTAAAAGTAAAATGCGCTATTGACTGTTGAAGCATATCACGTCTAGTAACTCGATTGTTTATTTTGTATAATGGTATATTCAATTTTTAAAAATTAAAATTAAATTTTCTCAATGAAAACGTATTCATTAGCCACTTATTTGGCACAAATAGTTTTAATACTGTCACTTGATCACAACGAGTACCGTTTTCGTGACCCATAGTTACATTGTAAATGACCGGTTATAAGCTTTGATTTTTGTCCTGGACGGAGGAGCCGGTCGAGGCCGCCACCTGTGCCCAGGACAGGCGTGCGCTACAACAGCTTGCTCTGAATGTGCACGTTAGACACTTTCGTCTTGGTCTTTGATTTTTTGTTTTTAAATTAAAAGAGTTACTTATTAGTGCCATTTTATTAATGTTAGTTGTTTGTTTTGTTATTAATAAGTATTATACCGAGTAAATACCAGTGATTCATTTTGTTATGATTGTCACCTTTCTTAGAGAACAACTGTTACAATTTTGTTATGATACTAAATTACATTAAAAACCCACCAACAACAACCACTCAACATTCACACTGTCTTTATCTCTGTATGAGAGTGGAAATTATTATCGGCCAGCAGAAGGAGGGATTTGTCTGTTTCACACGAGGAAGTCAAAAAAAAAGAAAAAAAGAAAAAAAGAAAAAAAAAGAGTAATATTATCCCACATTAGGGCGTCCCTATCAGAAATAAAAGAATGTTGAAATTGTCATTAAAATACACTTATAGTCTGTGAGCAAGATATTTGTAGAGTGACCTGTTCATCAAAATATAAGCCTTTGGCTCGATCATTCGAACGGTAGACGAAAATATGTTCTACAGTGCCTATTCGTTTGGGTATGAATTCTTTTCATTTTTAATGTGTATTACGTTTTCATAGAGTACACGTTATTTGTTGGTGACCAGTTTTACATACTGTCTAATAATAAATAAATGCAACATACAAATAAAAATGGCGAAATTATTTGTATTTTATTATTATTATTTTTAATGAAAAAAAATAAATCAAGTCTCCCTTCTTTTAAAAACGTCGCCCCCTCACCATGTGAGAGAAGTGACATCGACCTCTTTTTTGAAGCTCGCGTGAGACCTGGTATATATATATATATATATCTATATATCATCTATATCTATCTATCTATCTATCTATCTATATCTATATCTACATGTATATATATCTCTCTCTCTCTCTCTCTATCTCTATATATATATATATATACTATATATATATATATATATATATATATATATATATATATACACATGTGTATATCTATCTATCTATCTATTATTCATATTTTATAGAATCATTTGTCATAACATGATTGTAAAGTAGTGATATCCCCGACACTATCATATTTGTTTCTAGGGTAATAAATAAAAAAGACCCAAAAAATTAAATACTAAAACAACAAATCCCCCCCCCCAAAAAAAACAAAACAAAAAAAAAACAAAAAAACAAAAAAACAAATCAATAACAAGAATAACCAAATGTTGTGTCTCTGTGCAGCCAGTTTAAAAATAAGTTTGTCATTGTGATTCTTTGACGATTATAGGTAGTACTATACCAAACAACTTCCAGCTGGGTCAAAGTTTGAGGAACACCACAAAAAACACTCAAATTGTATGCGTAATTTGATTTGCTAGTATACACCCTATAGCGTGAATGTCACTGCTACCACAATGTAATATTGTAATGGTTAATTAGGAATCTAAAATCGAAATTTGTGGCATCATAATTTATTTCTTATACATGTACTTGAAGACGAACAACAATTAGCATTACAAAGTTTATTTTATTGACGATAAAGCTTTTGTCATCAATGTATATAATTATGTAATCGACGCCAAACGTGTCTGTGGGGTGACATCATCATTCCTTTAGAAGTAAATGTTTCGTTAATCACATAAACGAATGTTGATTCTAATAAATGGAATGCCAGCAAAGGTTATTATATCATAAATTAAGCATTTATCAACTTCAATCTTAATTTTCCACATTGGACACTCGGGGCTGCCGAATATGTAGAGTAGTCTCCCTTGCATTTAATACACAGTAATTACAGCCCTGCTAAAGCTAGATCGAATACCAATCGTTCCTAGTGGCGGATCTAAGACAGAGTGAGTGAGAGTGAGAGAGAGAGAGAGAGAGAGGGAGACAGAGAGAGAGAGAGAGAGATAGAGAGAGAGAGACTCGGACACACACACACACACATACTTCACACAGACATACATAGAAACACAGAAACACACACACAGACACTGCACACATACACACACAGACACACACACATACATAGCACACACGTCATTAAAAAGGCACTTCAAACGGGCTGAATGGGAATAGCGGGACCTCTGACCTCCTCTGGGTATGCCAATGATGACATAGCAGGGCAGAACAACCCCTTGTTGCATATGGTGGTTAAAACTAATCGCAAATAGCCAGACTCGGATCCAGAGCGGAGTCACATGGGTTCAGTGACCCCATTTAGAAAAAGGTTTGCTGTGACCCCTAAATATTTTTTATTCATGTAGGTACAATAGCCACAAGCTACAAGCTAAAACTGTACTTTAGACTAGGCTCAACAAATTGAAGAAACACCTAATTTAGGAATCCTCTTAAAATCATGCTAAATAAACTTTTCCCAAGATTACCCCCCCCCTTAACAAATCACGGACACTAGCCGATGTAGATGAAAACGATGATACTTTAAATACATTTTGCTACAGTATATACCTAGGCCTATGGTGTACCACTTATGTGCACTGGTTGGGATAGAAAACAATCCACAGTCCATCGAGGACGATTGATCCTGCGACCTCTCGCACGTCCGACGAACGATGTTTTGCTTTACTAACGGAGACAATATGCGGTATATATTACGTAGTTCGGGGACACGACGTACAAAGAGCGTACAGGTAGGAAGGGGTCGCTGACCGAGAATATACTTTCCAACAATGTTCCAGTTATAAACCATAATGCACTGGAGTAGGAAACGGGGTGGGGTGGGGGCAAGGGGGCACTTTGTAGCAGAAACGATGGTTTTTATGTTTATACATATATATATATATATATATATATATATATGTGTGTGTGTGTGTGTGTGTGTGTGTGTGTGTGTGTGTGTGTGTGTGTGCCGTCCCGCTTTTTAGACACCTTCGTACGCCCGTGATAACGTATTAAATAATATACACATTTTAAGTTCCTAACTGTATCTAATCTACTTTTCACTTATATGGGGTGAAGCGGAAATATATTTTTGTTTTGTTTAACGACACCACTATAGCACATTGATTTATTAAACATCGGATATTGGGTGTCAAACATTTGATAATTTTGACATATAGTTTTGGAGAGGAAACCCGCTACATGTTTCCATTAGTAGCAAGGGATATTTTATATATGCATCATCCCACAGACAGGTGGGGCGGGACGTAGCCCAGTGATACAGCGCTCGCTCGATGCGCGGTCGGTGTGAGATCGATCCCCGTCGGTGGCCCCATTGCGCTATTTCTCGTTCCAGCCAGTGCACCACGACTGGTATATCAAAGACCGTGTTATGTACTACCCTGTCTGTGGGATGGTGCATAAAAAAGATCCCTTGCTGCTAATCGAAAAGGTTTCCTCTCTTAATATCTGTATGGTCCTTAACCATATGTCTGACGCCATATAACCGTAAATAAAGTGTGTTGAGTGCGTCGTTAAATAAAACATTTCTTTTCTTTCTTTCTCACAGACAGGATAGCACATACCACGGCCTTTGATATACCAGTCGTGGGACCGGAAATAGTGATGGAACATACAAAATGCGTTCATGGGGGTGGTGTGCTGCGTTAAACTTCACATCTTTATTAGTGATTCCTTTACTTGCATTTTACTTTCCATAATCTTTGACCAGGAAAGAAACCCCGTATGATGATTGCTCTCTACCTTGTTAAATTGTAACACGATACTAACTGTAAGTAGTCCTGGACCCCCCCCCCCCCCCCCCCCCCTCTCGAATCCGCTACTGTATATTCAACTCACACCTGTCACATCACCCACAAACATTTCAATGGTATATCGATATTTTCCGGAAACTTTAGCGGTTACCATACAAACGTCAATGTAGTATAACTTCCGAAATGTGTGAACAGAATCGCTCTTTGACATTTATATGCATATTTATTTTAAATGGGTATAAATGTAAAATGTGCGTGAATCTAATAAAACCTAATATAATAACGACTGCACACTTAGGCCTATTACTGTGATGTTTTCCCATATATCAATGAAGGTAAATGCTTGATTATTTTTTCATTTAGGTCCTTTGATTTTATTTAACGACGCACTCAACACATTTTATTTACGGTTATATGGCGTCGGACATATGGTTAAGGACCACATAGATATTGAGGAAATCCTTTGTCGTCACTTCATGGAGCCCTACTATTTTCGATTAGCAGCAAGAGATCTTTTATATGCACCATCTCAAGACAGGATAGTATATACCACAGGCCTTTTTTTACACCAATTGTGGAGTACTGGCTGGAGCGAGAAATAGCCCATTGGGCCCACCGACGGGAATCGATCCTAGATCAACCGCACATCAGGCGGAGGTGTGGGTAGTATAGACACTGGCGTAGACAGGATTTTATATTGGAGGAAAAGGTGGGTTAATCCATAGTCTGCGACAGACAAATATAAAAGTTGGTGGGAAGAGAAAGATATGATGGGGAGGTGTGCGTGTGTGTTTGTGCGTGCGTGCGTGTGTGTGACAACTTTCATGGCCCTCCACACTAGCTACGTCAATGTGCATAGTGGTCTAGCCGCCAACATTTTGGGAAATTTTAAAATACATAAGATATTATAAGTAGATAAATATCTATATTTTGTTTCCAGTTGATAGTTTCGATTTTTAAAGACGGTTTTGAAGACAATTTTATTTTAAAATTAAGAAATAAGATATCGACTTTATCCTGCTCAGGCCAAATTGCAGTATAACGCTGATATCTTAAGAAAGTAATCAGTTATATTCGCTCTCTGTATATTTTACGAAAATGTAAGAAAATTGAAAAAAACACCCCAAAACAACCAACACACAAAACATTTACTGAATTATTTATTATTAATTTTTTTTTAATTTCTGTAAATTTTAAAACACTGTCGAGTTATCCCTTTTCTAATTTGAATTTTATTTTTTAAATAGCAAATTTTCAACCTTTTAATCAGAATAACAATTACAAATGTCATCATGCAGCTGATGATGCCATAGAGTAACCGATAAAATACTTCTACGATTAAACTTACATATTAAATACATTTTCTTGTTTAGAATATCAGTGTCTGTATATTCAATGTGTTTCTGGTCGTCTTAATTTTTGTAAGAAGCCCAAACTGGATTTTATCTTCAAATGATTTTGTACGTACGAAAAAACAATGTTTTAGGAAATACGATGAATATAACCTAGTACAATTATTAGAACGATCAGAAACACGTTTAATATACAGCCACTAATATTTTATGCAGAAAAATATATTTGATATGCAATTACAATCGTTAAAAAGTCTCTATTGGTCGATAACATCTTAAAGAGTGCAGCAAACTCAGGAATGTCCCTTTAATAATTCTAACACAGAGCACGAAATTAACGATGTTGCATCAGCACTCGTGGGTTATGGCTATTTAAATAAAGGTTATGTTCATTTATGACTTTACAGTGATTCAATATGATTAAAACAAAAAAATGTATGGGATTTACGATTCGATTGTCCTCGCCATCTGAAGTTAACGACGGCGAACAGTATTGTAATGTCTACGGAATTGCACCTGGTATTTAACCATGGTAACCTTTTTTTTCGTGACTGCTAAGGAAGCCGATCTTCGAACACTCTGAAATACAAATAATAGAACTGGTCAAATGAAGATTTTAAGTATTTATTATTATTATTATTTTTTTTTTTTTTTTTGGGGGGGGGGGGATGGGCGGGGGGAGGGAGGTGACGTCAAAATCAAATACCATTTGTAGTCCCTTATTAGTCAAATCCTACAATTATATAAAAAAAAGTTCATGATATTCGAATTTCCTTCAGCGACCAAGCGTCTGAATTTAGTCGCACTGGTATATGACAAACCATTATTTTCTTTTAGTGGGGAGTGGAGGGGTGTGTGTGTGTGTGTGTGTGTGTGTGTGTGTGTGTTATTGAAGATTTATTTTGGTATGTTATATTGATATGCGTCATTGTAACTTCATAAATGCGACTTTTTCACATCTAATTTTAGAATTTCAGTGTTGATCGCCATGTGCCTTTCTTTGACTAATTGCCAATGTGTTTTTGTGCTGGAGTGTCGTTACATAATCAGTTCAATTCATATATGACTATTTTCACTCCGACAACATGTATTAAATATATATGTAACATAATAGTAATTGTGACTTAAAAAATATCATGAATATAAATAGGGATAAAATGTAAATGTTTAAACTTAGGAACCTCATTAATGATCTCAAACTAATTTGAAAGCAAAGCCAAACAATATGTTTTCATTAATCTGCTGTGACAGAATAATAACTTTAGTTGAGATAATTATCAATTTAAAACCTTTTTAATTACTGACTTTGAGAGGGGGTAGCCTCTGTCTTTTGACAGCTGTCTTCTTCATTACTCTCTGAAAATAAAGAGTGAAAAAGTTATGTGCTGAACATAAATTATACTTAAGTGACATTACCTCTTTTTAATAGATGGCTTTTCAGTCCAGGCGAAGTGTTCAAATATCGAGGAATTGTTCCTATTTTTTTTATAACAACAAGAAACTTGGCACACTTATAAAACTACCCTAATGGAGACCGTTAATATTATCAATTATTCACCTATGCGTCCAATTTCGTCGGTCATCCACTAAAGATTTTTGCAAGATAAACGATATTTTCCTACTAGAAAATTAAATTATTTTGTTGCAATTTTTTGCTAGTATATAGTTGAACAGTGGCGGATCCAGAAAATCCATTGGGGGGGGGGGGGGGGGGGGGGGGTTTCGGCAATGACATGAGGCGAAATGTCAAGGGAACTTTGGGGGAGGTTTGGAAGGGGATCATAAAAAAAGGAAAATTAATATATAATAAAATTATAACTGTCGCAAAATTTATAGATCCGCCTCTGTTGAAGGTATGTTTATATTTCAAAGCAAAAGTTACAAAATACATTTGGAGGGAAGCCTCCATTATAAAAATAAATTAACTACTGTCCTCGAGAGGTGTAGTGGTGAAGCCATGGGACATATATAAGGCTTGTAGGTATTGGGTCAGCAGCCAGAGTGAGTTTCAACGACTCAGTGAGTAGGTGTAAGACCACTACACCGACTTCACTAAGTTACCCTCTATCTTGGCTTTGCCATTCCAATTTCGTCACGAAATGCTTATCTGTTCATTTACTTACTTTAGCCTTAGGCCGCTTCACGATTTGATTCTTCGCTTTGGGTTTTCCCATCTGTAAATCAGATATAAAACAAAATGACAACACCACCAACAACTACTACTACTATTACTACTACCACCACCACCACCACTGCTACTACTGCAACCTCCACCACTACTACTACCTTTACTATCACTACTACATTACTACTACTACCACGATTACACTACTACTACTATTACCAATATTACACTACTACTACTACCATTACTACTACTACTACTACTACCATTACTACTATTACTACTACGTCTACTACTACTACCATTACTACTACTACTACCACCACCACTACTACTACTACTACTGCTACCATTACTACTACTACCATTACTACTACTACTACCATTACTACTACTACTACTACTACTACCATTACTACTACTACTACTACTACTACTTCCATTACTACTACTACTATTACATCTACTAACGAGTATTTTATTTAATATCCATCAGAATAAAATTCAGTCTAGTTATTCTAAGCATAGTTAAATTAATGTAATATTTTCATTTTAAATATGTTTGTACAAATGCAAAATAGTAGTTATAATTGATTATGAATGGATAACTTTGGATGTTGTAAACCAAGTGTGAACATTATGTTTTCAGTTATTAGTATTGATACTGGTATTGATCCAGTTCTTGGTTTTGAAAATCTCTGTTAACTCATGTTTCAGCGACCGGTGACAGGTGTTTATTCGTTTATGTTTTCTAGTGAAATTGTACTAGAATCCACTTGAATTCTCACAACTTCACGTCATATCCCAGGTTGCAGCCGTTGAGCGAGGTTGTTGTTGTATGAGCTGATAGAAGAAAGCAAGTGTGTTAGTAAGTATTGTGTGCCTTTTTGTGCTCGCTATCGTGTTTCAGCTCCGGGGCTTATAATTTAATTTTTTACGTGTTTACACTGGTGTCAGGTATTGCCAGATACTTTGGGGCTAGTCTTTCACGAATATTTTGTATTAAATGACAAACGCGGTTGATAAATTGCTCAACGATATGGATAAAAGCCTAAATGCGATGGCGGTTAGGTTGGCTACCGAGAGCGCTAACCGTTCGGCTTTTTCTGATACTTTTGCGTGAGACACGCTGCCGGACGTGTCGATGTCGGTAGGTCTCGGCTGGGATTCCCTGGGAGATGTCGGTGTGAGCTTAAAGAAAATGCCGGTTTCGTCTACTCCCTTGAAGCGTGCTAGGCGTGATACCCTACTCCCCGAGGATGGTCTGTCTTTTACAGGTAGTGGTAGTGTACTTAACGGGCCAACCCGGGAGGAGGGGACCTCAGATAAACTTGACACGAGTAGTTTGGCTAGGGAGTTGAGTTACGAGCGCAAGCTCGATCTTAATGATATTTTAAACCTCAACTTCCGGAGGTACCGTTAGAGATACTAGCCCCACCACCACAGAAGATTTTTTTGTAACAGAAGAGGGGGAGGACTTTGAGGGGCCGGCGACCAAAATAAAGAGATTGAATAATAGTAGTTGTGACTCTGTTATTAGTCGCCACCAGTTACGACTCGATAAACACGATATAGTACATACGCCGGTGCTACCTCAGGGACAGCTAATATTCTTACTTCTGATCACCAAATTACTGCTCTCGATCTTGTTAGAGTAATATCAGGCTTATTTTTGACCCGAGAGCTGCCAAAAGTCCCATATGAAAACTTTAAAATTGATGACATTATTGTAGCCTCTAGAGATGCGTGCGAGGTACTTAATCACCACTTATCCATCAAGGTTGACCCTAACGCCATTGAAAAACGTACGGTAAATTGGTACAGGGCCAAGCTTATGTTGGATATTGAGGATAGGAGCAATGTCAGCGTGGATTAACTTTGTAGTTATTTCCAAACTGGAACTGCTTCATACCTCATAATGCCGATACAAAGAAATAATTGTAATAATAATAATAATAATAATAATAATAAAAATAATAGTAAATTTATGGTTGATAGGTATAAGGGACTTGGTATCCTCCAATGGAATGTCAGGGGCCTCAGAACTAATGGACCAGAATTAAAGAAATGTTTGGAATTAAATACAGATATTGACGTAATTGTTATTCAAGAGACCTTTATTGCTAATGTTAATGATAAAGATAAGAAAAATAAACTTTACAGTTTACAAAATTCCGGGCTACACTGGTCTCTTTTACAATTGCGGTACTACTTTTAGGGGGGGGGGGGGGGGGGTGGTGGTGGTGTCTACCTTTATCAGAGATGGTATATCCCACTCTCAAATCCCAAATAATGCTGGGCATCCACGAATCGAGTCATTGGGGGTATCACTTCATACAATAGGTGGGGATATAAATATTTTTAATTTTTATATTCATCCCACACATGGGGCAAATATACTAAAGTTAGATAATTTTCTAGATGTCATTGGTAACCATAATACAAATCTTATTATTTTAGGAAATTTTAATAGCAAGAATATACTTTAGGAGTCTAAGGTTACCAATACACAAGGCCGAATCTTTGAAAATTTAATGGATAGACTAGATTTGGCCTGTTTAAATGATGGGACTAGTACCTATCTGTCCGATACCACCAATACTTGGTCTTGTTTGGATGTCACATTGGCATCGGGCGCTATTGCGGTCAAATGTGAGTGGGAGGTACTTGATGATGTATATACTATAAGGTAATAATATACCTTTGATCTTAATCGTATTATTTATTTATATGTTTTAATTTTTTTTATTTTTGTTGGATGAATTGGTGATGGTATGTTAGTATGTATGAATGGTGATATCAGCTCTTGGTTGATTGGGGGGGGGGGGGGGGGGGGGGGGAGGGTGTTATCTGGCGGTAACATGCTCCCCGCTCAGCGGCTGCTTCATATATTGTATAAAACGGTTAAATGTTTCATTTGATGTTTTTGGTTTTAAATTATTAGTATAGGTTACAAGCGTGCTCGTTTTTTAATATGTTTGTTTATTCTTATATATTTTTAATATTGAAATAAAAAGAAATTTTAATTAAATAGGGCGGTGCGCTGCTCCTATGCCGACGGGGGAGACTGAATGTTTTCCTGCTCTTTTCCCCCCGTTCGGTTTTTATACATTAAAGGGTCACAGCGTCTGATGAATGACGTAACGTTTTTGTTCTCAAGTTCAACGGAGAGGCGCCTCTGGACTTCAGGATCGACGGAATACGTTTCACTCACCTCGGCTTTCCGGACAACTTATAACTTTTGGGAGAATGAAGATTTATCACGTTTTGGAGATAGTGGCGGCAAAACTGTTCCTAAAATAATATGAGGGAAATCGAGACTGGAGGGCACTGAGGCTGGGGGGGGGGGGGGGGGGGGGGGGAGGTCGGGTGTTTTGTGTGTGGGGATGGGGCTGGCACCGAAAGTTAGGGGTTATTTGGCGCTTAGGCGTAGGCGGTTTAGGCCGTAGGGAGTGTTAGGAATGTCCGGGGGCGGCCTCCCTCCCCCCCCCCCCCCCCCACTGGCTGGCCGGGGTCCCCCCACGCCATGGTTACCAATACGATTGATGACCCTCTTAATAATTTAACTTTAAATTAAAAATAAAATTAAAATTTGAAACCTTCCTGGGCGCGGGGTCTTACCCCCAATGTCAACATCCCCTTCCCTCCCCCCAAGTCTAAGGGCGATTAAAGTAATAAACAGTAATAAATTAGATTTTTTTTTTTTAGATTAGATAGCCCGATCAATTTGCGACTAAATTTAACAAGGTTAGAGTTTTGATGAATAAAAGTATATATAATTATTGTTCAGGAATGCGCTTCAAAATCTTTTTTGTAAATTATAAGTGGACCCCTTTATTTTTTCTTGATTTGGTTTAAAATTCAAAATTGCCGTTAAAGTTTTCTGCCCCAAGTCAGGCCCCTGGTATCCAGAGACGGGACTTGGGATAGACATCCTCGAAACCTTAGTGGTATAGGAGCATGACAAAATTTACAAGACAAGACAACTTCACGTCATGGGAATCCACGAGAATCCACTTTTTAGTTATGGATATTTTACATCTGACCGTTTACTACTTATGTCATCCAGAATTTAATGCTAATAAGTAATATAATTAAGATTTAATATGAAACTGATATAGTCATTTTCTCTATATACAACCTAAAAACTCCAGATATTCGAATACTTGAAAATACTATATTCGAATAGTAAATTAGCGAGCGAATATTCACCCAATCAAATAAATAAATAAATAAATTAATAATAATAATGAAGAATAATAATTAATTTACCAATCGTCGAGTCTAAAATAATATCACCAAGTTGACACGTGACCAACAAACGGATATATATTTTTAAAACTTCTGCATAATACTCAATTGAGAATTACGTTCGGTCTGTAATACTAGAAAATATCTAAAAAGAAAGTAGAATTTTCTACGAAAAGTATATTCATAGACCAGTTTCGTTACACACTCTGAAAGCCAATTCAAATTAATAGAGCGTAACACAGTGAGAAATGGGTATACATGCAACTGGCCTCAGACCACAATTAATTTCGCTATATGTTTCTGTATAGCCTTAGTGGCTATAACATTTTTATTAATATCAGCAGGCCCGTGAAGTTTTGTATGTACCTTTGCCTGCATGGGGGACACCCCCCCCCTGAAAAGGACAACCCCTGTTGTCCAGCTCTTTCTCCCAGCATATTGGTTTAAACAGACACACCCTCTAAAACAGGCCGGAGTACCACCATTTTACACAAAAAACACTACTTTTGCATGGGCCGGAATTACCACAAACAAGTCTTCAATGTCAACAAGTTACACATGTTTACAAACTACATGCTATCCCCTGTCACTTCAGTCAAACAGTTGCCACTTCATAGCTGTCTGCCATGAAATAATCACAGTCAAACAGCAGACTACTTGCGCGGTCAAATTTCCGGATTTTCGACAACCAAATGGGAAGATAACTGTAATCTGAGGCCAACTAAAAACTAAGTTTCATTTATTTTGAAGAAAAAAAAGAGTTTTAAAAACAGACCTAAACGCGATAACCATCGTCGCCGTTGAAAAAGTAATACCTGTAGATAAAAACTTTATCAAAATCAAGTATGCAAAAAACAATCTCACAGCAGACTCACGAAGGATGAAAAAAAAAGAAAAAAAAGAAAGAAAAAGCAATACTTGCGTTCCTAACCTCCCACCCACTTCTCTGTGATAATTTGATTATTTATTTATTATTTTATAACGTTAAGAATATGTGATGTTGTGCGTGTAATGTTTGCACTTAAACATTGCATCTACACCTATCGTTACTTATATTATCACAGGATAATCAGTAGCTCGAATACTCAGACGGTAAGATAGCTAGACGGACTTTAGGACGGTTGCTGGCTTGCCCTGCAAAACTTTGAAGCGAAAGGAATGAACAGTTGGTATTGCGAAGCCATTTTGAATAATGTCACCTGTCCGATAGGGTGAACTGATAGGTTGTCCTGTGCCAGGTTATACAACTTTTAAAGGAGCATTTCATTTTACCAGTTCTGCCAGTGGTGACGGTGGTCGTTACCAGAAAAAAAACCTAGTTTTATCTGGGCAATAAATTTATGAGCTTTTATTGGATCCAATATTATTGTCTCGAGTACCCTTGCGCTTGAAAGATATGTGCGTTGTATGTAAAACTAAGCACTTCAAGCTTGTGGTTGTAAAACATTCTGTTATCTCAAAAATGAGCCATGAAAGCTTCCACTTTCTTCAGTTAATATTTACGTGAGGTGTTGTAGGGTGTAAACTACCGAATCAAATCCCATAGACAACAGTAACATAAGTCGCTAAAACTCCTACCTGCAGCGTATCAATCGACATAAACGCCACGGATATAAATACTACCACCCCTCACCCTTAAAGTGAACCAGAAACAAATGGTGGTCAAGTTGCTCATTCGGGATAACGGGTAGCGTCTATGACTACCCTAGTTCCGCACAAAATTCGAGTACTTTTTTTTTACAGGTACTCAATACATGTTTCAAGCACAATGCCACTTGACTCGGTGGTACTAGATGAAATAAAATTTTTTTTTTTTTTTTAACCAAGATAAAACTTCTTTTTTTATGCAACCAACACACTCAGATTTATCATCAATCACAGGACTTGTGGTGTTCACTTCTCTATAAAAAATTGTGTGTACCTCGAACTTTGACCCAGCCGGAGGTTATTTGGTTTAGTACTACCTGTAGTATTCATATGCATGGTTCATGTTTTGGTTGATCTATTGCAAACTTTAGTTTCAGGCATATATTTTAACACTGTCACCCATGTGATTTTATTTGGTATAGTCCATGCTCAATACATTTAGAGTTTGGTTTAGAATAGTCTGTACACCCTCATGTCACCTTAGTCTGCGCGGCACAAAAGTCTGCGCATATTAATTACGTTACATTACGTCTTGAAACGAGTTTGGGTATGTTTGTAAACAAACAAACAAACAACGTTAAATTAATTCATAAAACAATTGTTAAAACAACATATCTTGATTGTGGATATATGTATAAAACTGGTAGATAACAATTTGACTGAAAAAAACAACAACTCTGAATTAATTCACTACAGGTATACTTTTGCTAGCCTCGGTCAACGTGTCTTTGTATCACCTGTCAAGATGTGTCTGTCAACGCTGTAATGATCAACCTTGCACATCAACTTACACAAGTTTACATAGAAGTTTAAATACATACCTTAGTGTAATTTATGAATCCATAAATGAAATAAATGTTTTATTTTATTTGTTAACGTAAACACCAAAGCATACTTTGAATTTCCTTCCAAGTAACACACCACCACCAATATGGTTGCCCAGACTAAAGGTTACAGCATGGCCTATTTTTAGCTATAGTCTGAGTCTGTTACAAAATGATCATTGATTGTCCTATGTGGCTAACGAACACTATTTGTACCCATTTACATGTTAATAAGACATCTTTTGATGAATAATGATCATAAATTTTGACATTGCCTTTTTTATATATTGTCATTTTGTTATCCAAACTAAGAAGCATGGAACACCATTTATATTTATCTCATTTGCATATTCTAAATTTTCCTGAAACAGACTACAACAGGAACTCTTTGCTATCTAGAACTTACGAAAAGTCCGATCCATTATCTGTTGTTTTTGTGAAGAATAGCGACAGAAGTGGTTGTTTTAATGTTTGCTGCACAGACTTATGTGCCGACATGCAGGCCAGTAAATACAGGGGGTGCCACTAAAAACTCATTACTTTAGCTTAAAATAATAATAATAATAATAATAACTTTCAGTAGTAACACGTAAACTGTTCCATTGTACTGTCGCGGTGAAACAAATATTTTAAAAACAGATTTTAACTTTAAAATATAACACAAATGCTTAGGTGCGCAGACTTAGGTGCCACCAGTGTATATTCAATGTGTATGATCTTCATGTTTGTAGGAGATCAAACTTGATTTTATGTCATAACGAATTTTTTTCGTTGGCAGGCTACTTATGAACTGGTGACAAAATTATAAAAATCCAATTTAAGTAATTGCAAACATTAGGACGACCAAAAACACATTAAATACACAGACAATATTCTGAACAATACAGTGTGTTTGTTATGCAAGTTAATCGTTAAAAAGGTTCTCTTAGTTATCCAGAAACATATTACACTGATACAAAAATCTTTAAGATGTTGGCTTAAAATGGAAGTTGACGTTCTACTTGCACCAATCTAATTAAAATTAGCTCCACTATTACATGTGAATCTAACAGCAACCCGTTGGAGCTCATGCCCAGTTGACCTTTCATTCGACCAATCAAAACCTTACTTGCAAACTCATGCCAATGATTTGAAAATAATTTGAAAATATTCCATCCCCCAGTCTGGAGCTCGAGGCGGTGAGACGTGTTTGTTTCGCTTGTGCACACTGCACGTTCTTTCGCGGCTCGACTTGGGAATCCTTCACTTCGCTTGTTTTTGTCAGCGAAGTGCAGTTTTCTACTGGGATGTATGCGGCCATTGCAACTGATTGAACGCTGGAACGCTTCTCGTTTCGACAGTCTGCACCACCAGGTTGGATTCTTTTTTAGCGAGATTCCTTGCCTGCACGTCATTTCTCCGTCTGACTATGTTGACTTGTTGTTTTCGTGACTCTTATGACAGCCATTCTGCAGAACGCCACGGTTGTTCGCGTTTAGTCTCTACATGTCCGAGCCTGTCCTAGCAGCACTGGAAGAGTGACCGCCCCACTCGAAGAAGAAATAGGAAGCGGGGTCGGCCCCTACTACTCTTTTCTAGACTTTACTTTGTTTTATTGTGATACCATCTCGTATCCTCCGGGGTCACGCCCGTCCGCACCACTATACCAACCCATATCGACTGGACTGTACCCTTGTCTGATTCTCTCTCTCGTTCAGACGGATCCGGCTTCTCAAGATCTGTATTTCAGCACAGCACTACACCTTCAACGTCTATTGACCGTCAATCTAGGGGTTTTCTTGACGGGATGCAACCCATCTCGTCCCTACAAGCTGTGCACCTTAACGGCCTTAACGAGGCCACTCACGCGGACATATAGATCGGACTTTAAACTTTTAGACTTTCGTTCAAAAGTTCATGTCAAAATTACTTCTTTTTTTTTTTAAATATTATTAAATAGTCCGATCCTCTCTTCTTTCTCTTATTTATTTTTGGAATGTCCTTCGAAAATGCTCCAAATTATATAAATATTCGACCGAGCAGTCAATTCTTTTTATTTTTGGCTTGTAACTTTTTTACTAATTGTTATTTTCAAAATTCTGCCTATTTTCAACTCTAACCCCCCCAACCCCCCCGCCCCCCTCCATCCCGAGTCAGGCCACCGATCTTATATAATTTCTTTTTGACCACCCGATCTAATCTAGCGACCAAATCTAATGAGTAGAATTTTCTTTATTAATTATATTAATTAGAGATGCACATCAAAATTTTAAAGGCCAACTATTTAATTTTTGGATGTAGATTTCAAAAGTGTCCCCTTAATTTTTTTCTGTCCTGGGACAAGCCCCTGGCTGTCCAGGGCACAATATTTCACGAGCACCGTTGTTCTGTTCGCGTGTCGGTTACGCAACTTTAAAATCACGAGAACCGCCAATCGGTTAGGCCTACGTGTTGAGCAATTACATTCTAAATATTAAAAGTACCATATATGAGTAATGAAAGTGAAAATCAGTTTATATTTTAAAATACATTTGAACTACCAATATAGCACAGAACCATAGTTCAAGTGTTTTAGGATTAGGTAGACCTAACTCATCGGTTGTGAGAACTATATTCACGTAACCGAACAATCGGTTACCTAAGTAAAACTCACGTGAACTGACTTCCGGTTACCTAAGATTTTAAAATATTGTCCCCTGCTATCCAGAGACAGGCCCCGGGACGGACATGCTCGAAACTCTAGTGGTATATGAGCATGTAAAAATTATTCGCACTCGCACTTGAAAACATTCGGGATTATGCCGAGGGTATACAAAATGATTCGGGTGAATTACGAAGTATGCCGAAAACTAATTGCAATATAAAATTTTATATAAAATTCATTTCAAGACGAAAAACAAAACAAACCGTGATGATATGACCATAAAATCTGTTTATACTAGTATACAATCCAGAGTTTATTTCTGCACTTTTCCCCTTGTTTTAGCAATGTTGAAATAGACCAACAAGTTGCCTATTACATAAATAGTCTCGCCCGATATTTTTAGAATTTGTATGCTCCCGAATAACGCTATAAAAGGCGAAGTGTAATTGGTCGATATTTAAATTGTTATTTATAGATGAAATGTCACCTGGACATGGGAGTCCGCGCAATGCTGTTACATCTACTGCAAGGCTCGAAATTCATTTTTTTGATTGGGAGGCAATCTTTGCTTTTCAAATTTTAATTGGGAGGCAAATGTTTGAATTTGAGAAGCAGTTCTAGAGCACAGGTATTGCTGTTATTTTACACTTATTTTATTAAAGCTATACAAAATAAAGAGTCCAAACAAATTATGTACCTGGTTAATATGTTTATTACCCTGAGACAGTGACAGATTATTGAATGTCAGTATCACTCTCAGACTCACTCTCTCCTTCAGCTTTCTTTCTCTTCAACATTTGAGCCCCTCCATCATCCACATTTCTTTTAGTTTGGTAACTGCCTCTTCTGTTTTTCTTTTCCATCCATTTTGTGAGTGCTGGTTCAACATCAAACTGGCTCAAGTCTGGACTATCCGCACTTATTCTGACAAGAGCAGAGATCCTCGAATTTCCCAAACTACTCCTATCAACAGTGACAACTCTGTTCATAGTGGAAAACATTCTTTCCACAACAGCATTTGATATTGGCAAGACTGAAATGAGCTTAATAAGATGGATAATGACAGGGTACATTTCGGCTAATTCTTGACTAGTAAGAATTTGCTGCCACACTTCAGTGACAGAGCAGGTAGACACAAGCTGGTGTTTGAATTGTTTAGTAATGGCCATTTTCAAGCTTTGAAATTGATCCAGTGCATCAATTTCAGTTTCAGGTTCATCAAAATTTGGAAGCAAAAGCAGCTGGAAATGATTGAATAGTGATAAAACACTGTTGTTGCCAAACATTGCCAAAGCTGTTGAGCATGATGGCCATGCCTGTATATTCAAGATTTCTGAAGCATTTCTAATAACAGTACCTTGCATATCTCCACTGGAAAATCTTTCTTTGACACATTTCTTAGCAATACTAATAATTTCCAAAACATTTACAGGTTCGTGTTTTGCTCCGCTTAATTCTATACCTTTCTCGATGAAATTGGTCTTGAACTCCAGCAGATAGGGTGTAGACACCTGCCTTTTCATTCTGTTTTCCTCATCGGGTGATTTCATAGTTGTACCACCTTGATCATCAGTAACACTGCCTTCTGTATTTTGACTGTCTTTAATCTCACTTGTCATTCTGTCTAATCTGTCATACAGATTATCTATAGCTATTACTGTCTGTGATAAATTCAGTTCTTGTTTCTGCAAAATTAGAGACAGTGTGTTGAAGGGTGAAAGTAAGTCAAGAAATAAGTGCATGTAATACACAAAGTGATGGGATTTCATTAACCTGATGTAACTTTTGTATTTTGATTTGTCAGCTGGTTTGGATTTTGATACGGGATCCTCTATCAGTTGTTCTAAATGAGTGACATAAACTGAGTAACACTGTTGGACTTTTTTTTAATGCACTTAACTTGTGCCCAACCCAGCGGGTACCATAACATTTTGAAGGTTTGGCTGCATTAGAATCCATCATTAAACCGAGTTCCCTCAGCTCCCTCAACTTTTTTTTGGAGAGTTTTGGTACATCTTATACAAAAAATCTAGAATTTCCTGGATCTGTTGGAGAGAGAATAAAAACATAATTAATCATAAAACAAAATAAATCAAGTATGTAGAATGTCATATACTGTGTTACACGATACTGTACTGACTGCTTGGCAAATCAGTATAAATTTATATATATATAATGGGTAACAATTGGTGTAATTTTGGTAAATTGTTAAATTATTTATTATGCAGTATTTGAATTTCATGGAGACAATGATGGACAAACTTTCTTATCCTTTAAAAATAATTCCTGATATTTAAAGAAAAAGAATGTTTAACAATACTTCAGCAAATTTTTTAACTAGAAACTAGTTTCTGTTTTATAAACTAACAGTCTAGATTTTAAGAGGAAACCCAAATTTGCCATATAGCCTACTGCTAACATGTGATCCTTTATATCCAGACAAGACAGCACACACCAAAGCCTTTGATTTACCAGTTGTGTGGGAGTGGCTAGAATTGGAAAAAACTCAAGAACTTGGGCATACACTCTACCACTGAGAAAGATCCCACCCCTTTTCATATCTCAGTGACACGGAATGAAGGAAACATTTTTCAATCACCTTTCAGTGAATCTTTAAGTGCCAGTTCAAGCCTATGGTTGTAACAGTGAATCCCTACAAGCCAGGGAATTCCAGCTTCTCTCATTTTTGCAATGACACCATTCCTTATGCCAAGATTTACTGAGGCACCATCACATCCAAGACCAACACATTTTGATTTCCAGTTGGTGAGACCAGTTCGCTGTAAAGCCGACTCCAATGCCGTAATCACTCCAGCGGCATCACTGGATGGAGCACTTTCAAGACTGAAATGATAATTATGTGGCACCATGAGGCTTTATGCATATAAAATAATTTGAGGGTACTTAAAAACCCCACACAAAACACAGATCACAAATGCCCTAATTACCAGGTAGTTTGGATTTGAATTGCTAACTGCATTTTATACATTTCGAAACATTTCAAACGGTGATTATATTAATATAAATTCCAAGTAAAAATTATAAAAATATATCTTAATTTCTAAAGTTTTAGTCTACATAAATTTACCTTCCATACCCTGTGACAAAAACCCTGACAAAGTAAACTATTATACATATCATGTGATTTAATATTTGATGTCGGCATAAACAGTAAACTAGTATTTTCTTTTCATCATACATTATATTTACACATTCATACCAAGTATTATTTAATATGTTAACTAAATGATCTATTTTCTTCACATTTACTGATAGAAATATTATATTAAACATGAAATAAAAGTTTATTATAAACTAACGATGCAAGCAAAACACATACTGTTTTGTCCTAACTATATACAAACAATAAAGCCAAGTAAACAAATTATATTAGATTGGTCCCAGCCTGTTAAAATTCCCCTCCAGCCCTCAATTTGTGTAAGGCTGTGTATAACACCCTTACTAGTAATCAATACATAGCCCAGAACATTTCCCACAAGAATATTGCATTTACCCCAAGCCAAATTCTCATATTGATTTTTTTTAATTTCAATATATATTTTTTGTTTTAATGGAGGTAAAAATGGACTTAGCTAATATTATTTTACTTGGCCTAATGTCCTCAGTTGGTTTCATTGAACAACCTACCTTAAGAATTTTATTTTCGTGATTCCATTCTCCATGAATAATATGAAAACACTTTCTCTCTCTGTGGTACTGCTGTCTGTGGATCCATCAATTAAAACGCTTAAGTAACTGGCCAAACATTTATTAAGGTCATTCATTGCCACTTCCTCTATGCAGTCCACAAAATCACCGCAAGCTTTGTCGTAAGAATACCCCTGACCAAGTTGAACTCCGTGTATTTTTTGCAGCTCCAAAATATTAGGAAATAAAGAAAAGGGTAACTCTTCTTTGGCAATGAAAAATGCTGTTCTCAATAATTTCCGGACTTGGTCCAAGTTAGTTTTGTCTTGAATTTTAAAAGCAGACTTTATGTTATATGACGAAGAAGATGCAGCTTCAACCTGTGAACTGGTGTATAACTTTACGGCAAGCAAATGTTGATCAGATGCGCCATGTTTTTTAACCATGTCCAATTTAATATTGTTAGTACCGTCAACGTATTTAGCACTATAGTTTCGCAACCCACAAATTCTTCTTTTCATCAATTTACAAATTTTGCATGAAATAATCGTCACAGAACCTTTTGCGTCGCATTCAAATTCTAAGCAGTTTGCGTGTGTACTTGCCCATTTCTCGACAGTAGCTTTTTTGGCCACCGCGGCCATGATTGTAATAAGTTCTAAAGCAGCTTGGTCGATGGTAGTTACGGTATTGTAACGGAAACTTTCGCCTACGTCTCGGTTACCGTTACGGGATATGGATGCTATTTCTTCGTAGCAGCGCCGCCACAGATCACAGCGGCACGTTTCCCGGCAATATTATCGCCTGTTTCGTTCAAATAAAGTTGTAGTTGTATACATATTTAAGTTTCTTCACGACTGACACGCATCGGGCGCCATAAAGATGTCTTATGTATTGGTAAGCCCTTAAAATTCGCAATGTACAATATCGTCTGGCTATTTTCATCCCTTGACAACCATGTTGGTTGTAAGTAGTTTTCTCCGCTATCTTCTTCGGAGCACCGCAGAAACTGCGTCGAGTAATATATATATTTGTTTTTTTACTTACCTAAAACTATTTATTAACTGTAGGTATTTTATAATCATATACTGTCCGAGATGAGCTCATGAGAAATATTTGGCGATCACTAATAGTACGGTCGACGACGGTCACTTTTCGCACCCTTATTTTGGCTTTGTACACAATAAATATCCTACAGTAATGTCACTTGAAATCCATATTTCGTAAATAGTACAGTTTTTTTAATCACAAGATTTTCTTCAGAGTGAAGTGCATTGATAATGTTAAAAAAACATGAAAAAAAACATTCTATAGCAATTTTGCATTGAAATGTTTCCAGCGTTCTTAAAACGGAAACGTCATTCACCCAGTTTATTGTTCTTGTAAAGAGATGTAAAGTGACGTCATGCAAAAATTTTAAAAAAAAACAAACAAATTATCTATATTATTACAATGCTTCGCCACATTAAAATAAAAACTGGTCTACTTACCTTGACCTCTGTCAAAAAAGTTCCGAGAGCAGACAATGCAGTTTAAATGTCGGTATGTTTTTATTTTTCATAATTTTAGACAAACTATTAAGTTTAAGTTTTAAAAGATAAATAAATAAAATACATTTCGTCAAATATATCATAAAAACAAAAAGTAGATTATATATTTTTATGTATGGATATTTCACATTCTCACGAGATTCTCGTATTATCTGTCATGGCTGCCGAAGAACGCTTTTAGTCTTGATAATTGTTAATCTGCATTATATTAATTATATTTGCAACAACAATTAATTTAATATATATCAACGATATCGAGTAAGTGTTTCCAACAAAGTATGAATGTTTTTTCACAGAACACTGAAGTTTGTTTTTGCTACACATGGGGTATATGCCTCATCTCGTAGCGCTGAACAGAAGACCGTGTCGATGCCAGCGCTACGTTATCGTAGCGCTACGTTATCGTATCTAGGTCGATGGTAGTCTCTAAAATTGTAGTCGTTTTTGAAAGTCGCGACACTCGGAACTTCTCAGCTGATTCCATCGATAAATAAGGGTAAGTTCAACCAGTAGTTGTTTCCTAACGTTGGCTAGACTAGTTTTTACGCTACATGTTAAACCGAATGACCAGTCCGAGAACCAGTCCAAATAGCTCAGGACGTTTGCATTACTCGCTGTCGCTGAACTCGGATTTGAAAAACCGTAATCGGCCGATGTGATCCGAATGAGTTTCGAGAATGTTGTTGGTAGATAATTCTGCCATTATTGGTGTGCGCACCAATGTAACATGGCCGCGTCTACGATGTCGATACAAATATAGCAATGTTTTAAATATTTTAAGTTCTTCATTTGAAATGCGGAAAACTCGCGACAAACGCGAATTCTGGGATATACCGGAAACAAATTTTAGAAACCAGATGGAAAGCAAAACCTGCTTGTGAAACGGTTTTTTGGAAAGCATTTTGTGCGCTTTGAGCGGCAATTGCCGCCTGCCAAATTCGAGCCTTGTCTGACCCAGTATCTAATTAAAAAAGCTACGGATTCAACTCCACTTCCACCATTTAAGAAAATCCTGTTCGAAGCCGCAGCTAATGAAAATTACCCTGACCACATCCATCTCTATACAGATGGCTCTAAAAATCCAGATAAATTTAATACATTTAAAAAAAAGAATTTTGATAGAGTGTGGGGGCATGCCGCCCTCCCTACGCCACTGTCTACTTGACACACGGTCAGACTACATGGCCGTGTTGACACAATTAACTGCTAGACACAATTAATACCTATTGTCCGAACCAAATTGTTAACAACTACGAAATATTACTCTCCTACCTTTAATTGCCGTTAGATTTCCTCCAAAGTTTGTCCAGACACAAATCTTGAAAAACCCATTACAATGACACAGATTCCACATACCAGATGATAACCATGTCACCTATATCGACTTCGCTGAGAGCGCATAGGGAAAAAAGCATGTAATTTTGTATCAGCTGCCATTTTGACTTTTTATGGAATATTCTTCAAGAGGGGTGAAAGGATAGGACTTAATCTAACAACGTCATAACATGTTATGATATAAAAGCAAACGTGATGACGTCGTATTATTATTTATTATTATTATTATTATTATTTTAATGATACCACTAGAGATCATCGATTTCATAGTAATTGTGTCACATACTTTGGAGGCTTTCACCCCCCTTGAAGAATATTCCATAAAGAAGCAACATGGCAGACGGCAGAAAACTGCATGTATTTTTCCCTATGCAATCTCAGGAAAGACAATATCGGCGACATCGTTGCAGTCTCGTGTGTGGAATCTGTATATTTGTAGTGTTTTTTTTTGCGATTTGTGTCTGGACAAACTTTGGAGGAAATCTAACGGCAATTAAAGGTAGGAGAGTAATTGTTTGTAGTTAACAATTTGGTTCGGACAATAGATACGAAACTATACAATAACATAACTGATAAGTCGATCTCCTGCTTTGTACAGCGGCGTGTCACGTCACAAGTTACCCTCCATTTATCAAGTGTGTTTTGAAAATACTCCAATTTAAAGTATGCTTTTACACCAGTTCTATAAATAATTATGAAAATCATGACTGATTTACAGATACAAATATACATGTACACATAGAGACAGACATATGCATATGTATGTAAAACGGCAAACTCGGGTAAACATTCACATCGGGAACTGAAGTCAGTACGAACAAATAAGGAAATCTGGTGTACTTACATTTTCTTTTGTGCACTTTGAATTCCGTTTCCGATCAGGGTTTACTGATTTTGTTACGCGCACTTTGAATTCCGATTTCGACCAGGGCGGATTTTGTTGCGCATGCGCATGCTCTTTGCACATAGTCCTTTATTGAGTAACGAATGAACAGAAACTAGAACATGCTTTTTTCTCTGAAAGATTGCGATATGATATATATATTTTTTTAATGTTTGTTTTTTTCTTTTTCTTTTTCTTTATTTATTTTTAAACATCATGTACAACGTAGTGGAGACTGTTTACGAGTTTTATGGATTTGATACAAAACACGAGCGATTTTGTTAAACTTATTACAATATCACGTATATCAGGACGTTTATTCAACGCCTCCAGATACCTCGAATACACCGAGATGTGAAGACCGATTATAAAAATCTATAATCGATTGTATGGGGGAAAATGTCAACTATTATTGTTCCCAAAGTTTAGATGATGTAATTGATGTAAATATATTTGGGTTGGCGTATGTTTTTATGTGTACATAACGAAATAAGATATTAAATACAGTCAAACCTGTCTTAAGCGGTCACGCAAGGTAGCAGATAAACATGGCCGCTTAAGACAGGTGGCCGCTGATTACAGGTTGCGAAATATAGTTTTTAAAACATTTGTTGTTGTTTCTTGGTTTAGCGTCTGTACTGATAATTAACGGGTGTGTGCTTCACAGTTTACTATAAATAAACTTTTGACATGTCGCCTCCTTCAGGAAAAACTGCAACTGGAATGTATTAAATTAACCGTTCTCAACAAGTTTGTTTTCTCTTTTCATTTAATTATTTAATTTCTACTTCATGCTGTGTATTGTCATAGTAAGTGAATCTACAAATGTCAAGCGTAGCCTGCCCAAAGGCAATTAGATGCATTCCAGAGTCATACTTTTTTAATTGATACACATTAGAGATGTCGGGACTGAATGGGTGCTAGTATTCCTGAAGGTGTGAAGATTGGTTATTCGATGCAACTTATAGCTGTTGTTAAATATCCCTTTTATATAATAGTAAACATTACTGTGGCCGCTTAATACAGGTATTTTAGCGATTTGGGAACCGATTTGGGTAGCCGCTGGCCGCGTTAGTATGGTGACCGCTTATTACAGGTACATTTACGTTATAAATCGTTTGGAAGGGAAAAAAGTGGCCGCTTAAGGCATGTGACCGCTGAATACAGGTGGCCGCTAGGACAGGTTTGACTGTAGTTATTAAAGGTAAAATAAGCCATCTGTAGGGTCAAGATTCCGAATCTAGAAAAAAAGTCACAGGTAAAAAGGCCATAGACAAACAAAAATAAAAGACAAGAAAAAAGGTCATAGGGCATTAGGCAACGAAAGACAGATCAAACACATTTTGTCACTGAGAGTTTTTGTCAATGTTCTTTGTTTTCAATGTTGGTGGTTTAAGCGGATGTTCCACCCGATGCCACGGAGAAATTCTGCCAGTCTTGTGGTCCTCAACACGATCGACACACAGGTTGCGAAGGCGCTCTTGCAGCTGCACATAGCGTCGATGAACCTGTCGTCGAGGTGGGTTACCAACCACATCCTGCTGGATGATGGTGCTCACTGTCGCCTGCTCACGTTGGAACCATTCAATAGCCCGCCAGGTTGAGGGGTGGTAGTAGTCCTCAAGGTTGAAGAACATGTTGTTCCAACCTTCACACAGGACAGGAACGAACATTGGTGGAACACGAGCAACCTGACCTGAGCACAAGTCCCCCCCCCCCCCCCCCCCCCCGTTGTATACTATGATGCCACCATCTTTTAATTTAGCCACATTCAATACTCTGCAAATCCATACATTTTGTTATATAAAAATTGTGACTTTTTTCCTTTGATTTGTTTTCCTATACTAAATTGTGACTTTTTTCTGTTACTTTTTTTTCTGTGACTTTTTCTCCAGCCACCTAGAACCAGTGCTAATCAAAAAGAGTAGCCTATGGTTTGGCGACAGCGGCTTTCCTCTTTCATTAACAGTGTGGTCCTTATGTCCGACGTCATATAACTGTAAATACAAAATGTCTTGAGTGTGTCGTAAAAAGATTTCTTCTTTCTTTTTCACAAGACACCTGGCCTCGCACACGGTCACGTTACATGATTGTGTTGACATTACCTTAGCTCGAGTCACCTCTAGGTAGTACTAAACGAAATAACGTCCTGCTGGGTCAAAAATCGAGTTGCACCCAACTTTTGAAGTTAACACCACAAGTCCTGTGATTGGTGATGAATGTGAGTGTGTTGGTTGTGAAAAACAAATAAAAAATAGTTTCATCTGGGTAAAAAAATGTATGCAATTTTATTTCATCTAGTACCACTGTGTCAAATAGCCTTGTGCTTGAAACATGTATGGGTTACCTGTAAAAAAAAGTACTAAAATGTTTGCGAAACTAGGGGTGTTGTAAAAACATCTGGTTATACCGAAAATGAGCCACGAAAGGTACCATTTTCTTAAGTTAATACTGATATGTATGAGTCATAGTGTGTTTGATATATTGCATATATAGTCCAGGCAGTTACGTAAATTTGCATTTTTCCCCCCTCAAGTCAGTAAAATGTATTTCTTTTTATTTTAAAGACTATCCAGAATTAGAAATCCATTGGTAGCATTTTTTTCAGTCATTTGATCATGGCGGCCATCTTGAAATTTAAAATGGCCATAAGTTTGGGATATTTTACCCATATTTTGTCTCCCAGATAACATAGAAACAAAATTCTTGCGTCTGTTTATATTTTTGAGATCAATGAACTCGCTGATAACATTTTATTTAGTCATTTGGGCATGACAGCCATCTTGAAATTCAAAATGGCCACCAATTGAATATTCTTATATATATATACTCTTCAAAAAAAGAAACGCAAAAGGGTACAAATGGGTTATAACTCCGATTTTATGTTTCCTACCGGTTCATGCTTTGTGAATATAAGGTCATTGCATGTCCCAAACACATTCCCACGGTTACATTCGATAAAACGCAGCTACTGTACAATAAAGTTCCAAAATGTGAATATTCGCAAAAACGCAGCCACGTGCAAACCATGTCACCACTGCACGTGCGTTGTCTGCACGTGCAACATGAACACCGACAGTATAAAAGTGCAGGGTGTTCGCTTGCCTGGCCTCTGTATCTGGCCGACAGTTGACAATCCAGGACATGCCACGTCTCAGTGAACCGCAGAGAAACAATGCCATCGGCCGACTAGACGCAGGCGAATCCAGAACGGCCGTTGCCAGGGCATTCCATGTGTCCCCAAGCACCATCTCCAGACTGTGGGACCGTTACCAGCAACATGGATCAACACGTGACCTCCCTAGATCCGGTCGACCACGGGTCACTACCCCCGGGCAGGACCGCTACATCCGGGTACGCCACCTTCGGGAACGATTGACTACTGCCACCTCCACAGCCGCAGCAATACCAGGTTTGCGCAGGATATCCGACCAGACCGTACGGAACCGCCTACGTGAGGTAGGAATTCGTGCCAGACGTCCAGTTCGAGGTGTCATCTTAACACCACAACACCGTCGACTCCGACTGCAGTGGTGCCAGATTCATCGACAATGGCCTCAACTGCGATGGAGACAGGTGTGGTTCAGTGACGAGTCCCGATTTCTGCTCCGACGTCATGATGGAAGATGTCGCGTGTATAGGCGTCGTGGTGAACGTTATGCGGCAAACTGCGTGCAGGAAGTGGACAGATTCGGCGGGGGTAGTGTCATGTGTGGGCAGCCATCTCACACACTGGCAGAACTGACCTGGTCCACGTGCAGGGCAACCTGAATGCACAGGGCTACACTGACCAGATCCTCCGGCCACACATCGTTCCAGTTATGGCCAACGCCAACGCAGTGTTCCAACATGACAACGCCAGGCCTCACACAGCACGTCTCACAACGGCTTTCCTACAGAACAACAACATTAATGTCCTTCCTTGGCCATCGATATCACCGGATTTGAACCCAATTGAGCATCTATGGGACGAGTTGGACCGACGCCTCCGACAGCGACAACCACAGCCCCAGACCCTGCCCGAGCTGGCAGCAGCCTTGCAGGCCGAGTGGGCCACCATCCCCCGGGACGTCATCCGTACTCTGGTTGCTTCAATGGGCAGGCGGTGCCGGGCAGGCGGTGCCAGGCAGTTGTCAACACACGCGGAGGCCACACCCGGTATTGACTCCAGATGACCTTGACCTTGGTGGTGTGTCCTATCACTTACTCACAATGGACTAGAGTGAATTGTGAACAATCCTGCAACATTTGGTAATTATCGGACTCGCCATTCAATAATTAAATCAATTCTCCAAATGTTACGACAATGTGGTTTTGCGTTTCTTCTTTTGAAGAGTATATATATATATATATATATATATTTACTCACAGTTGACCCACAACAACAATTTAGGTATCTGTTTACATTTATGAGCTCAGTGAAGTTTTGAAAACAATTTTTTTTGTCTGACCTGAGCATCCATCTTGAAATTCAAAATGGCCACGATTTTAATATATTTTCCCATATATCTCAATTCTCGGTTAACATAGAAACACAATATTTTTTGTCTATATGTACATTTATGTAGCCATGAATTTATTGATGACATTTTTATAGTCATCCAATCGTGGCAGCCATCTTGAAATTCAAAATGGCCACCATTTTAATGTATTTTTCATATATCTTAACTTCCGGTCAAGGCAGAAGCACAATTATTTTTGTCTGTACATTTTTAGGATCAATGACTTAAAGGGTGACAATTTTCCATCCTCCAGTCATGGAACCACGTTAAAATTCAAAATGTAAACTGTAATTCACATTGACACATTAGCAGGGCTAATCCATTTAGTAGCTGGCTAATAGAATGTTGTTTAAATTAGCCACTTTTTAATAATTTCTAAAGAAATATCCTACATACATGTATTTGAAAATTAACTAAAATTAATTATTTTTTATTGTGATCCCTGATTAGGCATCTACTATGTCTGTAATGGCATGCGTATTGCAGGAACCATCACCACTTGTAGAGTTATGTGCAGTGCAGGTTGTATTCCTTACAGGTTCATCTGCCTGAACACTTACTGAAACCAGTTACATCTGATCAATTCTATCACAGCCTCTGGTGCAGCTTGCACCTTCAACCACATTTACAAATATATCCTCCTTGATCCAACCATGGGTCTAGATCACTGGATGTAGCATGGAATCCTAAGCTAGGATATTTGCTTGAAGATATGCTCTTTGGGTATGCTGTTATTAGATATTTGGCAGTGTTTCCACACTTTGGTTTGGTGATGGTGTCTTGTACTTCTATCCTCTCAGAATGGCTGCATCAATTGTACAAATGACCCTTGAGCTTAGTACCATGGGGTACTGACCTCTTTGTATGATTCCTCAGTAATTTCAAGCTGGCTAAGAGCTTCAGTTATAGCCAGTGGAGCTTTCTCGAATACATTCAATAACATTTGTTTGCATATGCCATCAATTTGTCCTCTTGTGTCACATCCAGTTACTATAAGCAACCCTGGTAATGTTGATTTTCTTTCTGTTCATCATCAATTAGTTGCATGTTGATCTGGTTGCGACTTACGTCTGTACCGATAATTATTGTGATCAGTGTGATTTCTCAGGATAAGAACCAAGTCTGTGTCTGGTGCAGAAATTCACTTCTAATTTGCCATATATGCTGTCATTGAACAGAAGCATTTCCTGCATGCTTTGATTCACTATTAGATGGTTAGAAGGGTGTAAGATTTATTTTTTAACACAATAATATTTATGAAAGATGACATCAGATATTTTCACTAACCAGGCTACAGATTTTCGAAGCTATCTGAGCGCTACTTATATCAAAAACTATTGCAGGCCAAGATGTGAAAATGACACATGCGAAAGCCTACTCCTATCAATGACATCAGTTAGATATACAAATGATCATCTGATAATACATCTGGCATATAACGTTATTTACTGATGTAAAACGCTAGTTACAGTCACAAACACAACCAAATATGTACTAAAACACCATCCTACCACAGGTGTCAGTACACAAGAAGAAGCAGACATGATCATGATTCCTCACACTTGTGAAGTACTCGGGCCAGGCAATGAGGTGGATTTCTACATCTAAGACACAGACTGTTGGGTTTTTATTACCATTAGGATACACAAATAATTATATGTAAATTACAACCATATCAACCTACAAACATTGTATAATGAACTGTATCCACAGATAGACTCGGATTACCAGATGTTCATGCTGTAACTGAATATGACACAACAGGACAATTGGTGATGGTGGACATCAATAAAGAGAATTCAGTGTATTCACTAAAGCTTCATATATAAGTAACACCAAAGTCAGGTTGGAATCAGTGATGAACCATACAAAGAGGTCAGTGAAAACTGAAGATTTTATTGCATGGAACCAAGCACAAGGGTAATTTCTACAACTGACGCAGCTACTCTAAGATGAAAAGTTCAAGAAACCATCACCAAACCAAAGTGTGAAAAGACTGCCACCTACCTCTGGGGTATGAAAACAGCATACCCAAAGAGCACATCTCCAAGCACATTTCTGAGCGCAAGATGCCATGCTACATCTGGACATTCTTGGTCCATGCAAACGTGGTTGTGTCAAGGGGGTTGGTATATCTGTGACTGCTGTTGGAGGTGCAAGCTGCACCAGAAGCTGTGGTAGAACTGATCAGATGCAACTGTGGTGTCGGTAAGTGTTCTGACAAATATACTGTAATTTAGTGTAAGCGACACAACCTTCAATGTACAGAGCATTGCAAGCGTGAAATCGACGAGGACTGCTGCAATGTGCATACTATTATAGATGAAGTAGATGCCTAATATGCCATTATGAATTACAATTTACTAGGAGAAAAAGTATTTGCCAAATGATTATATTGGTGGCCATTTTGAATTTCCATATGGCTGCCATTTTGAAGTTTAAGATGTTTGCCATAATTGGTCGACTATAATCTAAAGAATTAGATTCATTGACCACTGAAATATACATCTCAACAACAAAATTGTGCTTCTCCATTAATCATGAGTTTAGATATACGACAAATGTATTAAAATGGCTGCCATATTGAATTTCAAGATTGTTTTCATGATTCAGTGACTATATAAATGAAAACCATCCAGTGCATGGAATACAGAAATGTACATGGACCAAAAATTATGCTTCCACGTTAACTGGGAGTTGAGATATTTGAAAAAATATATTAACGTGGTAGCCATTTTGAATTTCAAGATGCTGCCAAGATCAGACAACAATTTTCCTTTTTACAAAATAATCATCTGAGCTTCTAGATGTAAACTGACACCAAAATTATTTTTCTGTGTTTAATGGGAGTAAAGATAAGAGAAAAAAATCAAATAGAATGACGTCCATTTTGAATTTCAAGATGGTTGACATGTGAGATGAATAATAAAAAACATATTTTAATTCACTAACATAATATGTTTAAATAGACCCCAAAAATATGTTTCTATGTTAAATGGGGGTGGAGATATATAAAGAAATTATATGAAAATGACGGCCATTTTGAATTTCAAGATGGCTGACATGATAGTGGCCAGAAAAAATGCTACCAATGTATTTCTAGTTCAGGTAGGTCATGGGAACACATCGATCCTAAACCACCCGCACTTAAAGCGAGCTCTTTAACCCGCCCCTTTAACTAACGACTCTTCAAATGTTATCCTCACATGTAACGAAGACAGCGCTAGAAAGTTCTGGAGCTACTTATATGGTCAGATTTATAAATAAAAAATTAATCAGATTTATAAATAAAGTATTTGGTTAAAACCAGTATCGCCAGTCGAGGGTAATCACTGGCAAAGTCAAAGTCATATTTACTCGCAGTGCTGAAAAAGGTAAGATAACAACCATCAACATTGTTTTTAAATAGTTAAATTTGTTTCCATTTACGCTATTATTATTTATTTCCCATACAAAATAGGCAAATAAGTTTGTGAAATTAACAAACAGGACGTATAACTAATTATCTTTCAGCTCTAGTTTTGACTTTGTACGATTTTCAGTTATATACTAATTATTAGTTTAAATTGTTAAAGTAAATATTTATTTATTGAGTTATGTTGACTGTGGCTCGGTGTTAGAACACTCGCCTGAAGTTAGATGCACCCCCCCACCCCCCACCCCATTCCAATCAGTACTCCACGACTGGTACACCAAAACCTGTGTTATGTATGGGAAAACAAAGTTTGTTTTGTTTTGTGACACCACTAGAGCTCATTGATTTATTAATCATCGGCTATGTGATGTCGAACATTTGGTAATTTTGACTTATTGTCTTAGAGAGAAAACCCGTTACATTTTTTTTCATTAGTAGCAAGGAATCTTTTTATATGCACCATCCCATCCCACAGGCATGATAGGACATTCCACAGCTTTTGATATACCAGTTGTGGTGCACTGTCTAGAACGAGAAATAGCCCAATGGGCGCACCCATGGGGATCGATCCTAAACCGACCGTATATCAAGAGAGCACTTTAACCACTGGGCTACGTCCCACCTCTTAAAGCCCCACACCCTAGTTCCATCCAGCGAAAATAAATTATAATTTGGTTAATCTACAAACCTGTAACACACTTAGATCACGTTTTTATCAAATGGAGTGAAAAAGCAGGTTTTATATCGATAAATACCATGGGAATCCCCATGTCCCAATTGCTTGAAATAATTTTGAAAGTTAGTATTTTGATGTCACCGGTAGAAGCACAACAATGCCTGCGTCACGACAAATTTCACAGACTTGGGGTGCGTTCGTTTCACCTCTCCTGGACATGTTCCAACTGTTCTGTCCTGGTTGTATCCCCTCTCCAAATATCGTAAGACTTAGCAAAATTATTGGTTTTAAGGGTTTGTAACGTTTTGTATTGAGACACTTACTTGTCTGAACTTTATTGTTACTGAAAATTTTCACGAACTGTGAAGAAAAATCTCACAAATGAACAACAACAAATCGGATGTTGATTGCGCGAACCGTGCACAAGAAAACAAACCGAACCAAAATGATAACGGTCACGTGATATACCAACGTCTGTGACATTGAAATGGAAATATTCCCTCTAAATATAGATTGGACCTCGCTTGCTTAACGGTTTTTTTCTCGACAACACGTCTTGTGAAAAAATGCAAAAAATGCATTTCGTGGTTTTACAAACATCAGGATTATCAAAAAGCACTTCAGGTGAATGGAAATGTGTATTCTAAATAATAAAATGTAAGTAAAGTGCAATTTTATTTGTGAAAAATGGGGTTTAATAGCGAAAAACAACGCCATAATGGTTAACAAATAAACGTAACTAGGGTGTGTCCCTTTAAATTAACGACTCTTTAATGTTATCGTCACATTTAACGAAGACAGCGCTAGAAGGTTCTGTAGTAATGTAATAACCCATTCAGGTTAAACAAACATTCCTTGTGTCAAAACCAGTACGATTGTTTAACTGGAAATATTGTGGTTTCGGTTTAACAACACTGCTTGTATGGTCAGATTTATAAATAAAAATTTAATCAGATTTATAAATAAAGTATTTGGTTAAAACCAGTATAGCATGTAAGTACTCGCTAGTCGAGAGTAATCACTGATCGACAAAGAAGTCAAATCTAGTCCACAAAAGGTAGGATAACAACCATCAACATTGTTTTTAAATAGTTAAATTTGATTTCATTTACACTATTATTATTTATTTCACATACAAAATAGGCAAATAAGTTTGTAAATTTAACACACAGGACGTATAATTAATTATCTTTCAGCTCCATGTTTCACTTTGTACGGTTTTCAATCTAAGTATGAGTTTGAATGTTAAAGTAAATAATTATTTATTGAGTTATTTGACCGTTGACTGTGGCTAGCTGTTAGATCACTCGGGTGAAATTAGATGCACCCCCCCCCCCCCCCCCCCACCTCCGTTCCAATCAGTACTCCACGACTGGTACACAAAAACCTGTGTTATGTATGGGAAAACAAAGTTTGTTTTGTTTTATCACACCACTGGAGCTCATTGATTTATTAATCATCGGCTATTGGATGTCAAACATTTGGTAATTGTGAAATATTGTCTTAGAGATGAAATCCGCTACATTTTTCTATTTGTAGCAAGGTGTCTTTTTATATGCACCATCCCACAGGCATGATAGCACATACCACAGCTTTTGATATACCAGTCGTGGTGCACTGGCTAGAACGAGAAATAGCCCAGTGGGCGCACCCACAGGGATCGATCCTAAACCGACCGTATATCAAGCGAGAGCTTTAACCACTGGGCTACGTCCCACCTCTTAAACTAACGACTCTTTAATGTAAGGTTCTGGAGCTATGTGATAACACACTCAAGTTAAACTTTCCTTGTGTCAAAACCACTACAACTGATTAACTGGAAATATCGTGGTTTCGGTTTCACAACTCTACTTGTATGGTCAGAGTTATAAATAAACATGTAATCAGATTTATAAATAAAGTATTTGGTTAAAACCAGTATCGCATGTAAATACTCGCCATTTGAGAAAAATCACTGATCGTGACATCTAGTGAGGAAAAAGGTAGGATAACAAACATCAGCATTATTTTTAATTGTGAAAATAGGCCTAACACGAGGACGTACAATTAATTAATTACCTTTGAGCTCCATTTTTGACTTTGTACGGTTTTTAGTGTTTATCTACGAATTATTAGTTTAAATGTTAAAGTAAATAATGATTTCTTGAGCTACGTTGCCCGTTGACTGTAGCTCGGTGTTAGAGCGCTCGCCTGAAGTTAGATGGATTGTTTTGCCCGTTCCTATCAGTACTCCACCACTGGTACACCAAAAACCGTGTTATGTATGTGCAAACAAAGTTTATTTTGTTTAACGACACATGATCGGTATCGCGGCCCACTCAGTGATTCTGCCTTCCAGGGGTTGTCTCATACGACTCAACGTAAATAAAGAAGGAACGAAGAAAGGGAATGTTTCATTTATCGACGCACTCAACACAATTTATATTCACGGTTATATGGCGTCGCACATATGGTTAAGGATGAGACAGATATTGAGAGAGAAAACCCACTGTCGATTAGCAGGAAGGGGATCTTTTATATGCACCATGCCACAGACAAGGTAGTACAAGGAGGTATTTTCTCATAGGACGTGATTCAAATGTAAATGCTATCCTATAGTACAATAGATATCCCATAATATACTTATATGGTCAGAAAAAAAGAAATGTTTTATTTAACGACGCACTCAGCACATTTTATTTACGGTTATATGGCGTCAGACATATGGTTAAGGACCACACAGATTTTGAGAGGAAACCCGCTGTCGCCACTACATGGGCTACTCTTTCCGATTAGCAGCAAGGGATCTTTTATTTGCGCTTCCCACAGGCAGGATAGCACAAACCATGGCCTTTATTGAACCAGTTATGGATCACTGGTCGGTGCAAGTGGTTTACACGTACCCATTGAGTCTTGCGGAGCACTCACTCAGGGTTTGGAGTCGGTATCTGGATTAAAAATCCCCATGCCTCAACTGGGATCCGAACCCAGTACCTACCAGCCTGTAGACCGATGGCCTAACCACGACGCCACCGAGGCCGGTTCTTATATGGTCAGATTTATAAATAAAGATGTAATAAGATTTATAAATAAAGTGTTTGGTTAAAACCAGTATCGCATATAAGGACTCGCCAGTCAAGAACTGTCACTGCTCGACAGTGTAAGTCACATCTAGTGTACAAAAAGGTAAGATAACAACCATTGATATTGTTTTTAAATAGTTAAATTTGTTTTCATTTACGCTATTATTATTTATTTCACATACAAAATAGGCAAATAAGTCTGTATAATTAATTACCTTTGAGCTAAATTTTTTTACTTTGTACGGTTTTCAATGTTTATCTACGAATTATTAGTTTAAATGTTAAAGTAAATAATTATTTATTGAGCTACGTTGCCCGTTGACTGTAGCTCGGTGTTAGAGCGCTCGCCTGAAGTTAGATGGACCCCCCCCCCCCCCGTTCCAATCAGTACTCCACCACTTGTACACCAAAAACCGTGTTATGTATGGGCAAACAAAGTTGTTGTTTTTTTGTTTTTTCAACGACACATGATCTGTATCGCAGACCCACTCCATAATTCCGACTTCCAGGGGTTGTGTCATACGACTCGACATAAATAAATAAAGAAGGAAGGAAGGAATTGTTTTATTTTACGACGCACTCAACACATGTTTTATTCACGGTTATATGGCGTCGGACATATGGTTAAGGACCACACAAATATTGAGACAGCTGCTCGTTTTAGAGATAACGGGTAGCGTCTATGACTACCCTAGTACCGCACAAAATGTACCCCATACATGTTTCAAGCACAAGGCTACTCGACACAGTGGATCTAGATGAAATAAAATTGCATACTTTTTTTTGCCCAGATGAATTTTTTTTTTTTTTACAACCATCACATTCCCATTTATCAACAATCACAGGACTTGTGGTGTTCACTTCTCTATCAAGAGTTGGGTGCACCTCGAACTCGGGCTCAGCCGGAAGTTATTTGATTTAGTACTACCAGTAAAGAGGCCTCCAGTTAGACTCTGCTTCTGGACAAAATCCAGATTTCTAGGACCAGATTTCTAGGAATGATATTAGACGAGGCTGTCTTTTGGGTCCTATTTAAACCATTTAAAAAAGAAATATTTGAAGTTCCTCTCAGTATTTTATTATTGATAACATTCAGGGCCGTAGCTATCGGGGGAGGGGGCAGGGGGGCAGTTCACCCCCTAAAAAAAAACAAATCCGGAAATAATTATAGAAACTTAAAGAAAATTCTCTTCTTAACCGTTTAAGGAATGTTTGACTATTAACTACTCAGTTGCCCCCTCCCTCCTATACAAATAAATCCTAGCTACGGCCCTGACATTGAATGGGTTGCAGACAGAAAGGTCATACTTCAACTATATCCATATCTTGTGAGATCAACACTTGATTATGTGTATATTGGTAGTGGGTGTACACGCGTGTAGCACCTTCAGATGCTAGATCCTATACACGACCAGGGACGTAGACTTTCTCGTGATACTTCGCATGACAGGCATACATTCTGTCAATGAACCACTGGCAATCGGGATAGTGGTGGTTGTACAAGGGTGTCAGTCACCGCCCCTTTAAGATAAACAATCAAAGAAAAAAAGAGGATGAAATGTATCCAGTTTGAGGCCTAAAGTCCATTGTGTAATATTAGTAGTATAGTAATACGGCTTGAATGGCTTTTAACAAATCATTCAAATGTTAAGCCCATCAGTTCAGATGTTTAGAATTTGAACAAAATGGATGACATTGATTTTAGTTTGTATTTGATTTTTCCCCTAGAAAAAACATAATGGTTCGAAGAAATCCACGGCGGGTAATAAGACCGAGGCCTAGGACAAGACCTCGCTGTCTTCAGTCCAGACGTCAAACCGTAAATAGTTCAACACAAGCGCAAACTTGTGATTAAAGGGGCATTCCTGAGTTTTCTGCATTGCAAGATGTTTCCGACTAATAAAATATTTCTACGATTAAACTTACATATTAAATATATATTCTTGTTTAGAATATCATTGTCTGTATATTCAATGTGTTTCTGGTCGTCTTAATATTTGTAAGAAGCCCAAACTGGATTTTGTCTTGAAATATTTTAGGAAATAAAATAAAATTTAACCTAGTACATATATTAGAACGATCAGAAACACATTTAATATACAGGCACTAATACTTTATGCATAAATTACAATCGTTAAAAAGTCTCTGTTAGTCGATAACATCTTAAAAAGTGCAGCAAACTCAGGAATGTCCCTTTAAGGTTTTTTTTTTTTTTAATTTATAATATAACAACTCCCTGTAATTGCCTTGTATAATGGCGCATGCTACAAAAAGTGACAGAATCAAAATTACATATCAAAAGATGTAATGCTGGAATCGCTTGTCCGGTGGACAGCGAGAACCAATGCGACTCACTGTGATAACACAATACGCCATCTGTCTAATGGAAGAAGCCTAGATCAGGTTATGTTTTGACTGTTTTTTTTTTTTTTTTTATCACTCTCCGACAGTACAGGCTACTCGATGATTGTTCTTAATGGTAATCAGTAAGGGTGACATTTTCATTTCAACTTATTTTCGTGCTTATATCCAATAAAGGTTCAAGCACGCTGTCCTGGGTACACACCTCAGCTATCTGTCCAGGAGAGTGGGTTAGTTGTTAGTTGGTTAGTGAGAGAGAAGAGGGTGTAGTGGCCTTACATCTACCCACTGAGCCCTTAAGAACTCGTTTTGAGTTGGAGCCGGTACCGGGCTGCGAACCCTGTACCTACCAGCCTGTAGTCCGATGGCTTAACCACTGCGCGACCGAGGCCGGTCGAGGGTGACAAAGCCACCATTGAAGCTTGTTTTACCGAAAAAGGATGGGGAGCAAAACGAATATTGAAGGAATTTTCTAGAAAACATTAGAAGATAAATTCTATAAAGTATCTTATCATGAAGATTAAAGATACTAGATCAACAAGAGATGAGGTCAGTGTGTGATCAGAATGGGGTATACATTAAATAAAATACGATGAGCTAAGCTTGATTCAGCACTCTGGCATTACATTTTTTGACATGCTCAGCTGCTGTGATTTATTCACGATTTCAAAGGCATTCAACCTGCATATTTATGCATACAAATGTGTAATACCCATAGAATATCAGGTGCAAAATATTATCCTGGTGTAAATATCTTCCAACTTATTCATCAGTAAAGAGGGGTACAGTTGTTTGTTTAAAAATTGATTTGGAGTGAGGTTTTTTTTTAGGGTGGAACCTGTATATAATGGCCACTCAAGGACCGGGCAAAAGTGGCCGTTATAATAGGTGGCTGTTACACACAGGTAAATAAAAACACATGAAATAATTTACTTTGAAACTACTACTAAAGTGGAATGCATAAAAGTATCAACGATCGCCCCAAAATATAAAATAAGAGAGGAAAAAACCAACAAATTTTTACTAAATAAAAATGTTATTCAAAGCATACATTGAACACGTTTAGTTGAAAGTATCTCTATTATTCATAAGTCATTTATCTTTGTATGCTTTTCACTGCATTCTGTTACCGATTTAATTAGCCTACGAGATGCAAAAGGTTGCAGGTTCGAAAACAACAATAGATATGGTTCAATGGTCTTACTGACATGCATATTGTTACCTCAGTCATTATAATGAACTGTTCCAGATTATTTGGAAACCGATTATTATGTATAGATGGTATAGACATCGCTTAACGCATAAAGTATACAAATATGACAAATATCGAAATAATCCATGTAGGTCTATTGAATGTAGTGAATGTCTGTTAATAATTAAAAAAGAAGGTCTCCATCTAAAAATGTTTATTTCACAAAAAACAAAACATTTTTCAACATTTTAACATTCTTTCAAGTACACATACAAGGAGAAAATATGTTTATGTACGGCAGCCCGTTTATGTACATTGGTAAATAAACCATTGTCCGTCTATAATCAAAACTTGTATAAACATGAAGAGGTCATGTTCATTACATACACAGGTAATCGGGTAGTACTTATTTTTCCACCAATTGGCATTTCGACCAATTAGGAATTCGACCAAATGGGACGACACCGTCCATTTGACGTATTTTTATCCTAATTTAAAAAAGATGTCCAATGGCATCCAAGAGGTAGCTTGCTGGACAGACTGGAGCAGTACCACTAAAGCAGGCAGGGGTGTACGTAACAGGATAGATTACATAACTCAGTAAAGAGTTTTGTCTGTCAAATGGCGCGTCTGTCATGGGACGGTTGACTTTTGGGAGGGAACCATATTCCACAATATGTGATTGCTGCTAGTCAGACATGATACAATAGGTTCCCTCCCAAATGTCAGACGTCCCTTTAAATTGTATAAGATGAATAATTGATGTTACTTTGCTGGATACTGATTCAAAAGGAAGAACGGTTCTATTAACATTTATTAGTACTTATACATGTAGCGGTATTTATAACATTAAAACATAATATTTTGTTAAATATCATATGCATTTTTTGTCACTTGGCATATTTTATTATTTCAGATCAGGCTGGAGTATGCTGAGCTATATTGGATGCTCAGGATTCGACGGTTGAGGATTATTATGTGACCTGTTTGGAACTGAAAATAATTAAAACTTTTTGTCTTTTTTTACTGTCTTTCGTTTGTTGTTGTTATAACCACAAACGACTAAGACTGCAATTTAGTGGAGACTCAGTCTTGCACCCTATCTGCACTGCGCTAAAACTAAACTATGCTGTGAATCTAGGCCATAAATTCAAGTTACAAAGGCGCGTATGCAGGAAGTTATACAGAAGGGGGTGAGAAGGGAGCGAATTGGTGGTGGTGGGGGTGGGTGGGGGTCTAGACTCTGTTGATGAAGTTTATATTGGGGTTTGAATCATGCTCCTACGAAAAATATATTAAAACAAAATTTAGTTTGCCTGAGTTATATGACTACACAGCGATGTTTTTTATTTTTTATTAGTCGTAGAGTTGCCATTTATGCATTGAACATGGAATATTTTCTTTGGAGTAATTTAATTTAATGTTACTTTGACCACACAACGTGACATGTTAGAGGGAGATAAGCCATGTGTCACAAATACTACGTCATAACTTAGCTGTATTGTCGCTTACCTAGGTGGAAGTCCGGCAGACCGAGCAGAGAAACGTCCGCTAGACTGGTTTGTGTGCTTAACGGTAAACCAAATGGCCACGTCGGAAACTAATCAAATGGTTCGCGAACGTTAGCGAAACGTTTGCTGGTTGAACTTGGGGCAGGTACGAGTTTCCACGCGCTGACATGTACATTTTCGCGGAATGAAAATAACGGAAAATGCCGTTTAAGGACACCTCAGCACAACTACGACTACTTTGGTATGTAGTGTACAGTTATTTTGACATGGAGGTGGCGAACACTCCTAGTCTGTCGAATACGCAGTAATGGATGTTTCATATACACTTTCCAATAGACATGACATTACTTACCACGACCTTTAATGTACCAGCCGTTGAGCACGTTTTAGAATGGGGATATGACAGAGTGGACTGAAGCCAATTGTTTCTTCGCAACTTAGACATTTCGTCATTGTCATACGCGGAAGGAAGGAAATGTTTTATTTAACGACACACTAAACACATTTTATTTTCAGTTATATGGCGTCGGACATATGGTTAAGGACCACACAGATATTGAGATCTAGGAAACCCGCTGTCGCCACTTCATAGGCTACTCTTTTCGATTAGCAGCAAGGGATCTTTTATATATTACACCATCCCATACAGGATAGCACATACCACGACCTTTGATGTACCAGTCGTGGTGCACTGGCTGAGGCGAGAAGTAGCCCAATGGGCCCACCGACGGGGATCGATCCCAGACCGACCACGCATCAAGCGAACGCTTTACCACTGGGCTACGTCCCGCCCCCTTTCATACGCCAATTCCTATTCAAAATTTGAAGTGGGGCTGGCAGTGTCGGTGGGCCCATTGGTCTATTTTTCGTTTCAGCGACTGGTATATGTACGGCCGTGGTATGTGCCATCATGTCTGTGGGATGGTGCATATAAAAGATTCGTTGCTACTAATTGAAAAATGTTTGACATCCAGTAGCCAATGATTAATAAATCAGTATGTTCTAGTGGTGTCGTTAAACAAAGGAAACCTTTTTTCCTCAGGCACCTGTGCAGGGGGGAGAGTTTGCTCAAGCAAATTTTCTTCTTCTTTTTTCAATATATTTTCCTGGGGAGCATGACTCACCCCCCCCCCCCTCCATAACTTCGCTCACGAGTCTAGACCCCCCCCCCCCCCCAAAAATTAATACACAAGTTCCTGTTTCTATTAAAAATAATGTATCTTCGATGCCCATTTCCTAGTTCACAAACGTTATCAAACTATATATTATATATTAGTATAGGATACTTGTTAACCTAGGAAGCAATATAAGTGTTTACAATATATGCTATCATTTTATGAGGTTGGGGTGGGGGACCCATATTACACACACACTGTCTATAGGTTATGTCATCAGGTCAGGTCAGGTCATAGGGTTTTACGTGCACATTCAGAGCAAGTTGTTGTAGCGCACGCCTTTTATGGGCACATGCTCCTCTGGCCAGGGCATGGAAAGGGGAGAGAGGACCGCCTGCACTGGCAAATGCAAGAGAGTACCAGCAGCCCGACCGGGGTCGGTAGCTGGCGGGCGGGAGTGGGTGGGTGGGTGGTGGTGGTGGTTCATGTTATGAGGCGACAGGCTAATATAAAAGGTATGGGGAAAAAAGAGGTGTGTTTGTGGGAGGCATGGCCAGGTGTACACCGTGCTGTGTTCGACTTTTTTTCTGAGGTATGGTGGAGGGGTTTGCGACAGCAATCTCAATATTAATATAATGACAGTTGGTAAATCTGATCACATGTGTGCTACGAATTGCCCAAAATATTTCAAACGAAGTCGAAATTGCCAAATGAATGTAAAGTTTTATTGTTGTTGTTTTAGAAAAGGTTTATTCCATGAACCCCGCCTCCCCCCCCAAACCCCCCCCCCCAAAAAAAAAAACACACACCACACAAAACCCTGCTACATTTATATTTACACGTATATATATATATATATATATATATAAACGTATTTCCAAGTAAAAAGTGTGTGAAATGTATTTGAAGGTGTGACACATTTTTATTTCTATACCCTCATGCATAAAATATGGGTATGACAGAAGTCTTGGGAGTGGGGGTCGCAGATACCAATTCCGTTATAATATTTGATTATTACCAATGACACTGTTTTTTCGACATCTGGACAAAATCCTGAGGTATTTAAAAAGACAATCAATCTTGATCTAACAAAATTGTGAACGTGAACATATTAGGAATGTGCAAATTAAAGTTGTCCACAACGAAAACGATTAGTATGCTGTTAAAACGCGGGACGTAGCCCAGTGTTGAAAAACGCTCGCATGCGCGGTCGGTCTAGGACCGATCCCCGTTGCTGAGTGTATTGGGCTATTTATTATTCCAGCCAATGCACCACAACTAGTATATCAAAGGTCGTGGTATGTGCTATCATGTCTGTTGATTAATAAATCAATGTGCTATAGTGGTGTTGTTAAACAAAACAAATTAACTTAAAAGCGCACTACCAATAAAAAGCACATACAAAAAATACTAAAGCGTATATACCATACAATCAAATGCTATAGACAGTAATCAGTTTGGCTAAGCTATTACAATCTTTCAACCAATAGAATAAACGATATATGTCAGTACTGCAGCCCCCCTTTTTTTAAGTAAAACTCACAAAACAGGGCGGGGGTGGTAATGTTGCATTTAGCAGGCAGCATCCTTGACTCTCCTAATTCCGCAATGCAATTTAATGCTAATTTTAGTGGCACCCCCCACGTTTGTCATTGACTCTGCTTCACACAGAGATAGGGGTGGGACGTATCTAAGTGGTAAAGCGCTCGCTTGATGCGCGATCGGTTGGAGATCGATCCCCGCCAGTGGGCCCATTGGGCTATTTCTCGTTCCAGTCTGTACACGACGACTGGTACATCAAAGGCCGTGGTATGTGCTATCCTGTCAAAATTACCATATGTTTGACATCCAATAGGCGATGATTAATAAATCAATGTGCTCTAGTGGTGTCGTTAAACAAAACAAACTTTCATACAGAGATACAAGTTTTGATTATGGCAACGGTTTTGTCATTCAGATTTCACAACATTACCCGGTACATTGATATTAGTTCAAATCAAATTACGGGATGTTACTGGTCAGATGATAAAACACTCGGAGCTATTTTCGAAACTGGAGAGTTCCAGAGAGACACGATCCAGAACAACACGACAGTAATTGGTTAAGTGTGTATAATGTCTATTGTTCAGTTTACCTCGCGATCTTGTAGTAAACTGGTTCCGTTTAGGGAATGCTAGTCATTATTACCGGCCTATTTCTAAGTAGCATCATTTCCAAGTACACCCGTAAAATGCGTGCAGACATCTTCATGTTTTTCGTTATTTTTGCATACTTATACGAAATGGTACCTTGACTCGCGAAGATGGTTTTTCGTTTTTCAGAGTAGCCTTGCAATATCTGTGCAATTTCATTTCATTTCAACTTTTTTTGTTTCGTGATATGGCACACATACTTGACTATAAATTTTACAACTTTGCAACTTTTCCATAAAACAATGTTTGCTTGTCTTCATCATTTCGCAATCCCCTTACCAAAGCTGTAGTGTATACGTGATTCAGAATTTCTAACTAATCTGGCCAAAACAAGTGGTGTTTCTGCTATATTGATCTCACAGCATTCGATAATTACATGACACCCGCTGTCGCTACTTTATGGGCTACTCTTTTTGATTAGCAGCAAGGGATCTTTTATATGCACCACCCCAAAGACAGGATAGCACATACCACGGCCTTTGATTAATCGGTCGTGGTGAACTGGCTAGAGCAAGAAATAACTCTATGGGCCCACTGACGGGGATCGATCCCAAACCGACGGCGCATCAAGCGAGCACTTTACCACTGGGCTACGTCTCGCCCCATAAACATATACAAAGGCCAATAAATAAAATTCTATAAGAACAAGATGTATAACAAAATCTCTAAATACATTAAATACATGTGTTTTTGTGCTGGAGTGTCGTTACATAATCGGTTCAATTCGTACATGAATATTTTCACTCAGATATATGTAACATAATGGTAATTGTGACGTAAACAAAATAAATCATGAATATAAATAGGGATAAAATGTAAATGATTAAACTCAGGAACCTCATTAATGATCTCAAACTAATTTCACAGCAAAGCCAAACAATGTGTTTTCATTAATTTGCCATGACAAAGACAAAGTTAAAGTTTCTTTTGTTTAACGACACCACTAGAGCACACTGATTTATTAATCATCAACTGTGGGATGTTGGTAATTCTGACATTTAGTCTTAGAGAAGAAAGCTGCTACATTTATCCATTAGTAGCAAGGGATCTTTTATACGCACCATCCTATACACGGCATAGGACATACCACGGCCTTTGGACAGGTGCTCTGGCTGGAACGAGGCCACCCACAGGGATCGATCCCAAATCGTCCGCGCATCAGGTGCGCGCTTTGCCACTGAGCTACAACTCAGTTCCTGAACAAAGACAACGAACTGAACTGGGATTACCCGCCATTTATCTACTGCGATTTAGATTTGTCAGTTCTATATTTAGATCTAAATTTGTAAAGCACGTCACTGGGATTACCCGCCATTTATCTACTGCTATTTAAATTTGTCACGTCTATATTTAGATCTATATTTGTAAGCACGTCACTGGGATTACCCGCCATTTATCTACTGCTATTTAAATTTGTCACGTCTATATTTAGATCTATATTTGTAAGCACGTCTCTGGGATTACCCGCCATTTATCTACTGTTATTTAGATTTGTCAGCTCTATATTTAGATCCATATTTGTAAGCACGTCACTGGGATTACCCGCCATTTATCTACTGCTCTTTAGATTTGTCAGCTCAATATTTAGATCTATATTTGTAAGCACGTCACTGGGATTACCCGCCATTTATCTACTGCGATTTAGATTTGTCAGTTCTATATTTAGATCTATATTTGTAAGCCCGTCACTGGAATTACCCGTGAACTATTTCTCGCTCCAACCAGTGCACCACGACTGGCACATCAAAGGTCGTTGTATGTGTTATCCTGTCTATGGGATGGTGCATATAACTTTTCCTCTCTTAGGCTATGTCAAAAATTACCAAATGTTTGACATCCAATAGCCGATGATTAATAAATCAATGTGCTCTAGTGGTGTGGTTAAACAAAAACAAACTTAGAAACTGATAAGGGAGCTAATTGGTTGATAGAAAAGTAGCTCCTTACTGCTGCCCCAAGTTCAACCAGAAAACATTTGGCTAACGTTCGCGAACTATTTGACTGGTTCGCGATGTTGCCATTTGGTTTACCATGAAGCGCATAAACCAGTCTAGCGGACATCTGCTCGTTCTGGCTGAATGCAGATCAGTTTTAGATCAGATCAGGTCGTAGGGTTTTATGTGCACATTCAGAAAAAGCTGTTGTAGGGCACGCCTGTCCTGGGCGCAGGTGCTGGCTCCTACGTCCAGGACAGTATAAGATGTTTAAGATATCTATAGACCTAGTATACGTGTAACACGTCACTGCATGTGTTTACCCGCCATTTATCTACAGGGTTTCCCCATTTCTGTCAGCTCTATATTTAGAAACACGTCATTTGTATTACGAGTACCATTCATCAACTGTCAGATCCACTTCTTAAAGGGACATACCCTAGTTTCATCCCGTGAAAATTAACATTACGTCTTGTAATTAACATTACGGGGTGTGTGTGTTTTGTTTTGTGGGTTGTTTTTTTTTGGGGTGGGGGGGGGGGGTTTTAGTTTTTAGTGTTTGCCGTTGTTGTATATAGTTATTTTAATGTGTAGTTTGTTGGTGGTGGATGTGTGATGTATGTTTGTGTGGCTCGGTGGTGGTTAGTGTCATCTGGCAGTGACACTTTCCTGCTCCCCGTTTTACTACCTCTTTTAACCTTGGTTTTTAATGTGTTTATATCATTTTAAAAAAAGCAAATATTGTTGTAAATGTGTTTTATTATTAATTATTGTGTGTTGTATGTTTTTAAATATAATTTGAAGCTCGGTCTAGGGGATTATTTTTTCTTTTTCTTTTTAATATACTTTAATAATACATTGTGTATGGGGGTGGATGTTTTTAATTAAATAAATGTCCTCGGGTGTTTTTATTCAGTCCACCCGTGGTTGGGGCGGAGTAGGTCCGGGGCGTCTCGTCTCCTTTTTGGGGTCGGGTTCTTCTCTTGGGGCGGGTTCTTCACCTTGGTCTTGGCCCGAAGGCATAGTTTTGGATCAGTCCAGGGTATATAATCTTTTTCAATCTTAATCTTTTTAAGGGCATATAAATTGTTTAATTTTTCATTTTTCATTTACCTGTTTGGAAATGCCCAGTCAAAAACAAGCGTCACACTAAAGTAATCAAAATCCCCCCTATTCCTTTTATAAATAATTAAAAATTGCCCCATTAAAAATTAATTATCTGTCCCACACTCGACCACTGGCCATGCCAAAGACTGGGTGTGGGAGAGACGTGCCTGAACCTTAATTGGATAGAAGCACGTTAATAGAGTTTACGCTACGATATTGGGGATATAGGTACCATATTTGCTTGAGCTAAGAGCATGTCTTATTTATTAGGTTGTATAGAGTTTCGGGGTGTTAGGTTTGGGGTAGGATGAAAGGTTTCAAACAATCCTATTCGTAATCAATGTATTGTGTTATTTTATGTTAAGTGTAAATAAAAGTTGACGTAGTTAATTTTGTGTTTTCATTTCGTCTTCTGCATTAGATGTTAGTGAAACTCTTTATTATAAACAGATACCTTGAAAGCCAGATCAGAAAAATCGAATCTGGGAAAATAATAAACGGGTTTAAGATACACAGAGAGATCGAGGGATTTCCGTTACATGTAGATACTAAATACTGACATGTTGAAACTTACTACATGTTTTTAGTAAGAATGCTAATAAGTTTCATATTGCAAAGGCGTCGCCCGACACAAATATGAGTGCACCAGAAAACATTGTTTTTTAAGATTTAGTTTATCATAGGGCGTTAAACAGGCACTTTGCCGACAAAACTACAACACCCCAACCAAACACAAAAACAAAAAAAGACAAACAACAAAAGCAAAACAGAATCAAAAAAATAAATCTAAACATTAATTTTAAAATCAGAAGTTAACAGATAGAAACTTATATAATTATATTCAACAGATACATATAAAGTTGACGATATTTTTAGCAGCCATTTCAGATAAAACGTTGATCCATCTACCTAGAATTACAAATGTCACTGAATGGACAGGACGTAGTCCTATAGAAAATCCATGATTACTAGTATTTGCTTCAGCTCGATGCAGGGTGTGTACAAAAAATTACACGTTGGCCTTTTGAGCCTTGGGTTTCAGACTATAGGAGAACAAGGAATCGGTTATCTCAAAGGGTGGACTCCCCCAACCAACACAGATCCACCCTAGTCATGAAGCCAGCTTGGAATTTTTACCTAAATAAATATTGTTTTGTATTTTCAGCATTCTTGTGCAGAATCAACATACTTGTTCCGCATCAGCATGAACATGCAAGCGAGAGGACGTGCCTATCGGTGCAGCAAGTGCCCCCAGTATGTTGAAGAGCGCAGTAATGTCGAATCTCACTTTTTAAAAAACCACGTGGCATTAGATCGAGCTAAGTTTTATTGCACGCTGTGCAGTTTCAGGTGCAACACCAAGGCTGCGTTGAAGAATCACGTCAAGGGATACACAGCACATGTAGATAGGGTGAAGCAAATGAAAGCTGAAGGTAAAGAGGTCGTCACAATGCCATCGCTGTGTCTGAAAGAGTCGGAAGATCCATACGTCATCAATGATACTGAAGTCATCGAGCTACCAGTGAGTGAATCCCCCAATACCCGGAGGAAACGAAGCAAGAACACAGGAACCACTCTAACTCAACTAACATCCATAGAACCAACAACGGTTACATCTATGCAACCACTGATACAAACACAAAATGTAACATCATCATTATTAGAAATCAGTAAAATATTAAACGAGTTGCTAACACGGGCTACACGACTGAACACTGCGATTGATAAAAACACAGACATGATGGAAGCATTAACGAAAGAGTGGAAAGACAACAGCGCTAAAAGATTTGCAACAGGAGACAGCCAGCCAGGGAATCCAAAGAAAGCAAGGCGAGAGGAAGCTTCAACAGCTGGAGACAACAACAAGAGAGCCTGGAGGGATGAACGACGACCTCGCTATCACACAAGATTCGACTACAAAAAGGATGGACATTAAACAACAATAACCACTGGAACATTTGTTGTATGACTATTCCAAAGTATTATATGTACGGAACGAAAGTGAAAAGTGGAGCCAGGACAAGGGTGAACACATACAGTTCGATAAACAGACAGTTTTGTTTGGAATCATCAATAAAAAAACAGCAACATAACACTATTTACTAATTGGCTTATTATTAATGTAACATGTTATATACATAGAAAAAAAGAAGAAAAAAAAAGAAGAACAAAATACAAAGAAAAACCCCCACAGGAACTTAACGTATATGCTCTTTTTCATTCTTTAAAAGATAAAATACAAATTTAAAATAAGTGCACTAACTTCTATATAAAAAGGTTATTCTGTTTTTTCCTTTCTTTTTCTCAATTTTTTTCTTTCTTACATTCTTTAACTCCTTTTCTTTTGATTTTTAGTTTTCATTGTTAACACCATTTATCATATAATTTTTATGCATTCATGTGTCCCTATATATTAGTAATTATCGTATTAACAGGCCTCACGCCAGCGTATGAAGTTGCGGTAAATGGACTTGAGGAATATCTATCATAGATACTAATTAAGTGTTAAGTATCTAAGCATTCGAAGCGACATTGGCACCACAAAATCATGCTCGTCTAGACCGGACCACATCCGTTACTGACGCTAAAATTAAAATGCGCTACTGACTGTTGAAGCGTATCACGTCTAATAACTCGATTGTTTATTTTGTATAATGGTATATTCAATTTTTAAAAATTAAAATTTAATTTTCTCAATGAAAACGTATTCATTAGCCGCTTATTTGGCACAAATAGTTTTAATACTGTCACTTGATCACAACGAGTACCGTTTTCGTGACCCATAGCTACATTGTAAATGACCGGTTATAAGCTTTGATTTTTGTCCTGGACGGAGGAGCCGGTCGAGGCCGCCACCTGTGCCCAGGACAGGCGTGCGCTACAACAGCTTGCTTTGAATTTGCACGTTAAACACTTTGGTCTTTGATTTTTTGTTTAAGTTAAAAGAGTTACTTATTAGTGCCATTTTATTAATGCTAGTTGTTTGTTTTGTTATTAATAAGTATTATACCGGGTAAACACCAGTGGTTCATTTTGTTATGATTGTCACTTTCTTAGAGAACAACTGTTACAATTTTGTTGCGGACCCCTGGACCCCCCCCCCCCCCCCCCCCCCCGGATACTCTACTGTATATTCAACTCACACCTGTCAACTCACCCACAAACATTTCAATGGTATATCGATATTTTCCGTTAATTTCCAAAAATATCCGGAAACTTTAGCGGTTACCATACAAACGTCAAGATTCCTTTGAATGACGTCAACAATGCTTTGTCGTTTTAATATGCTTATTGATGTCAAAGCGATACTACGAACTTTCTGAATTAAATGAAGTTTAACTTCAGAAATGTGTGAACAGAGTCGTTGTTTGACATTCATATGCATATTTATTTTAAATGGGTATAAATGTAAAATGTGCGTGAATCTAATACTTAGGCCTACTACTGTGATGTTTTCCCATATATCAATGGAGGTAAGTGTTTGATTGTTTTGTCATTTAGGTCCTTTGAAGGGAAGGAGCTATTTTATTTAACGACGCACTCAACACATTTTATTTACGGTTATATGGCGTCGCACATATGGTTAAGGACCACACAGATAATGAGGAAATCTGTTGTCACTTCATGAAGCCCTACTATTTTTCGATTAGCAGCAAGGGATCTTTTATATGCACAATCTCAAGACAGGATAGTGCATACCACAGGCCTTTTTTTTTTACACCAATTGTGGAGTACTGGCTGGAACGAGAAATAGCCCAATGGGCCCACCGACGGGAATCGATCCTAGATCAACCGCACATCAGGCGAACGCTGTAGACTTACCACTGAGCTACATCCCGCCCCTTTGGTCCGTTGAAGTCGGAGGTGGGGGTAGTATAGACACTGGCGTAGATAGGATTTTATATTGGAGGAAAGGGTTGGGAATGGGGGGTGGGTGGGTTAATCCATAGTCTGCAACAGACAAATATAAAAAAGGTGGTGGGAAGAGAAAGATGTGATGGGGAGGTGTGTGTGTGTGTGTGTGTGTGATGTCTTTCATAGCCCTCCACGCTGGCTACGTCAGTGTGCCTAGTGGTCTAACCGCCAACATATTTGGAGAAATTAAAATACATAAGATATTATGAGTAGATAAATATCGTTTCCAGTTGATAGTTTTGATTTTTAAAGACGGTTTTGAAGACAATTTTATTTTAAAATTAAGAAATAAGATATCGACTTTATTCTGCTCAGGCCAAATTGCAGTATAAAGCTGACATCTTAAGAAAGTAATCAGTTATATTCTCTCTCTCTCTCTATATATATTTTACGAAAATGTAAGAAGATTGACCCCCCCCCCCCCACAAAAAAACCCCAAAAAAACAATCAACACGCAAAACATTTACTGAATTGTTTATTGTTAATTTTTTTTTTAATTTCTGTATATTTTAAAACACTGTTGAGTTATCCCTTTTCTAATTTAAACTGTGTGTTGTGTTTTTAATAGCAAATTGTCAACCTTTTAATCAGAATAACAATCACAAATGTCATCATGCAGCTGATGACGCCATTAAGTAACCAATAAAAGGAACCGGTCCGTTAATGATTCTAACACAGAGCACGCAGTTAACGATGTTGTATCAGCACTCGTGGGTTATGGATATTTAAATAAAGGTTATGTTCATTTCTGATTTTACAGTGATTCCATATGATTAAAAACAAATTGTATGGGATTTACGATCCGATTGTCCTCGCAACGGCAACGGCGAACAGTATGGTACTGTCCACAAAATTGCCAGGATTCAAACTGGCAGTTGCCCATGTTAAACCTGTTTCTCGACACTGCTAAGCTACCCGAGCTTCGAACACTCTGAAATACAAATAATAGAACTGGTCAAATGAAGATTAATTTTGTTTTGGTTTATTTTGGGGGTTTTATTTGTTTTGGGGGGGGATGGAAGTTCATGATATTCGAATTTTTTTCAGCGACCAAGCGTCTGAATTTAGTTGCACTGATATGATATGACAAAACATTATTTTCTTTTAGTAGGGAGTGGAGGTGTGTGTGTGTGTGTGTGTGTATGTGTGTGTGTGTGTGTGTGGTATTGAATATTTATTTTGGTATGTTATTTTTTGATATGCGTTATTGTAACGTCATAAATGCGACTTTTTCACATCTAGTTTTAGAATTTGTTTGTTGATCTTTGACTAATTGCCAATGTGTGTTTGTGCTGGAGTGTCGTTATATAATTAGTTCAATTCATATATGAATATTTTCACTCAGATAAAATGTATTAATTATATATGTAACATAATGGTAATTGTGACTTTAAAAAAAAGATCATGAATATAAATAGGGATAAAATGTAAATGATTAAACTCAGGAACCTCATTAATGATATCAAACTAATTTGAAAGCAAAGCCAAACAATGTGCTTTCATTAATCTGTCATGACAGAATAATAAATTTAGTTGAGATAATTATCTATTTAAAACCTTTTTAATTACTGACTTTGAGAGGGGGTAGCCTCGGCCTTTTGACAGGTGCCTTCTTCAGTACTTTCTGAAAATAAAGAGTGAAAACGTTATGTGCTGAAAATAAATTATATTTTTGTGACATTACCTCCTTTTAATAGATGGCTTTTTAGTTTAGGCGAAGTGTGCAAATATCAAGGATTTTTTTATTTTTATAACAGTACCCTCGTGAACATTTTCAGATGTGGAGCCATTTTGAAACGCCCACTGACAACCATGGCGGCCATTTTGTTTCCGCCATTGTCAGATTTTTTTTCTCTGCAATATCTGTTTTATTAGATAGGTGTAAACCACTTGCACCGACCAGTGATCCATAACTGGTTCAACAAAGGCCATGGTTTGTGCTATCCTGCCTGTGGGAAGTGCAAATAAAAGATCCCTTGCTGCTAATCGGAAAGAGTAGCCCATGAAGTGGCGACAGCGGGTTTCCTCTCAAAATCTGTGTGGTCCTTAACCATATGTCTGACGCCATATAACCGTAAATAAAATGTGTTAAGTAAGTCGTTAAATAAAACATTTCTTTCTTTCTTTCCATCGGACATATAAGGCTTGTAGGTATTGGGCCAGCATCCAGAGTGAGTTTCAACGACTCAATGGGTAGGTGTAAAACCACTACACCGACTTCACTAACCCTCTATCTTGGCTTTGCCATTCCAATTTCGTCACGAAATGCTTATTTGTTAATTTACTTACTGTAGGCTTTGGCCGCTTCACGATTTGATTCTTTGCTTTGGGTTTGCCCATCTGTAAATCAGATATAAAACAAAATGACAACAACAACAACTACTACTACTACTATTACTACTACCACCATCACTGATACTACTGGCACCACTACAACCACCACCAGCACCACTACTACTACTACTACTTTTACTATCACTACTACATTACTACTACTACCACGATTACACTACTATTACTATTACTACTACCACTATTACACTACTACTACTACTACTACTACTACTACTACTACTACTAACGAGTATTTTATTTAATATCCATCAGAATAAAATTCAGTCTAGTTATTCTAAGCATAGTTAAATTAGTCTAATATTTTAATTTTAAATATGTTTATACAAATGCAAAATAGTAGTTATATCTGTTAAAAAGGTGTTTGTTTTAGTTTTCTTGTGAAATTGTACTAGAATCGACTTGAACTCTCACAACTTCACGTCATGGGGATCCACGAGAATCCACGAGAATCCACCTTTTGTTCATGGATATTTTACATCTGACCATTTACTACTTAAGTAATCCAGCATTTAATGCTAATAAGTAATATAATTATTATTTAATATGAAACTGATATAGAGTAATTTTCTCCATATACCACCTAAAATCTCCAGGTATTCGAATACTTGAAAATACTATATTCAAATAGTAAATTAGCGAGCGAATATTCGAATATCGAATATTCGAACCGAACACTAGTAGAAAGTTGTGATTTCGATTATCCAACCGTCCCTGTTCAAAAAAAAACAAAATCATCCAATAAATAAAAATAAAATAAAATAAAATAATAATTAAGTTGCCGACCGTCAGTCTAAAATAATATCCCCAAGTTGACACGTGACCAACAGACGGATTTGTATTTTTTAAACTTCTGTATAATACTCGGTTGAGAATTTAAATTGCGCTCGGTCTGTAATACTAGAAAATACCTAAACAGAAAGTAGGAATTTCTACGAAGGGTATATTCATAGACTAGTTTCGTTACATACTCTGAAAGGCAATTCAACTTAATAGAGCGTAACACAGTGAGAAATGGGTATAGGCTACAAAAATAGACCTAAACGCGATAACCGTCGTCGCCATTGAAAAATTAATACCTGCAGATAAAAACTTTATCAAAATCAAGTATGCAAAAAACAATCTCACAGCAGACTCACGAAAGATGAAAAAAAGAAGAAGAAGCAATACTTGAGAACCCAACGTCCCACCCACTTCTCTGTGATAATTTGATTAATTATTTATTATTATTTTTTAACATTAAGAATCTATAATGTTGTGCATTACAATGTTTATACTTATTACAGTGGCGAAGGAAGATGCCAAAAGGTGTGTGGGAGGCGGGGTGGATGGGTGGGGGGCACACTTATATTTACACACTTTTACATCATTATAAAGCAAATATAAAGCAAAATATCTGAAAAGTGCCCCCCCCCCCCCCGTCCCCCCGCTTCCTACACGAGTGCTTAAACATTGCGTCTACACCTATAGTTAGTTATCACAGGGTAATCAGTAGCCCGAATACTCAGACGATAAGAGAGCTAGACGGACTTTAGGACGGTTGCTGGCTTGCCCTGCAAAACTTTGAAGCGAAAGGAATGAACAGTTGGTATTGCGAAGCCATTTTGAATGATGTCTCCTGCCAAATAGGGTTAACTGTTAGGTTGTCCTGTGCCAGGTTATACAACTTTTAAAGGAGCATTTCATTTTACCAGTTCTGCCAGTGGTCACGGTGCTTTTTACCAGAAAAAAACTAGTTTTATCTGGGCAATAAATATATGCACTTTTATTGCATCCAATATCATTGTCTCGAGTACCCTTGCGCTTGAAAGATATGTGCGTTGTGTGTAAAACTAAGCACTTCAAGCTTGTGGTTGTAAAACATTCTGTTATCCCAAAAATGAGCCATGAAAGCTTCTACTTTCTTCAGTTAATATTTACGTGAGGTGTTGTAGTATTCATACGTATGGTTCATGTTTTAATTGATCCATTGCAAACTTTAGTTTCAGGCATATATTTTAACACTGTCACCCATGTGATTTTATTTGGTATAGTCCATGTTCAATACATTTTTTCTTTGGTTAAAAATAGTCTGTACACTCATGTCACCTTAGTCTGCGCTTCACCGTCTTGAAACAAGTGTTGGGGTATGTTTGTAAACAAACAAACAAACAAACAACGTTAATTTAATTCATAAAACAATTGTTAAAGCAACATATCTTGATTGTGAATATAATTATGTATAAAACTGGTAGATAACAATATGACATGAAAAAACAACAACTCTGAATTAATTCACTAAAAGTATACTTTTGCTAGCCTCGGTCAACGTATTTTTGTATCACCCGTCAACGTGTGTCTGTCACCGCTGTATTGATCAACCTTGCACAGCAACTTACACAAGTTTACATAGAAATTTAAATACATACCTTATTGTAATTTATGAATCCATAAATTAAATAAATGTTTTATTTTATCTGTTAACGTAAACATCCAAGCATACTTTGAATTTTTCTCCGAGTGACACAACACAACCAATATGGCTGCCCATGTGTTCCACTTCCATATAAAATGTCTGAAAGGCTGCCAATCACGCTTTCATGTTATGCCGGTTAGCGTGTCACGGAGTCACGCGACTTAACTCTTGGAGTTCAGAGGCTCTTTGGCAAGCGATGGGGAAAACGCGACTTTTTATTGCAAATATATTAAAAACGGGTAAATATTTTTAAATTTATTTTATTGATACTTCATATATATTGTAAAAGGTATACGTAGATACAAAACAGTAGTGAATTACATTTTCGATAAATGTATACTTTTAAACAGTAACGTAAAACATAGTCGTCTATGGGATTTTAGTTGGTATAGTACAACCTCTAGCCCTCCGCTTATTGATATGTTGTATTGAGGGATAGAGGGGACTGTGTGTAATCGTCGACGACCAAATGGTAGCCTGCTACTGTGTTTAAAGTATAAATTGTTTTCCTAAATCTGATGCCACAGAACTTTAGTTTGATTATTCTAGAGTCCAGTCATGACATTAAACTTAACCATCGCTGTACGAAGACAGGGGCGGGTTATGCTTTAGGTTATGTCCTAGGGGAAACAATGTGTAAATGTTTATAATTTGAAATTATAAATTTTACGTGGACATCAATTTAGATCTACGTGGTGGGGTTGGTTTTTTAACCGGGGGGGGGGGGGGGGGGAGGGGTTCCGTGCAACTGGGAACCCCCCATAATCCGGCCCTGGAAGAAACCCGACGCCTCTATGCAAAAGGAACCTGCGCTGTACTTTCAAGATTGTGGTGACGTAGAGCAAAGTGTATGCCCACGTGATACGTTGGTACTGATTAACAACATTTAAGTTTAAAGGGACATTCCTGAGTTTGCTGCAATTTTCAAGATGTTATCGACTAACAGAGCCTTTTTAACGATTGTAATTACATATCGAGTATATTTTTCTGCATAAAATATTAGTGGCTGTATATTAAACGTGTTTCTGATCGTTCTAATATTTGTACTAGGTAAAATTTCATTTTATTTCCTTAATATTTTTTGTTCGTACGTACGAAATTATTTGAAGACAAAATCCAGTTTGGGCTTCTTACAAATATTAAGACGACCAGAAACACTTTGAATATACAGACAATGATATTCTAAACAAGAAAATATATGTAATATGTAAGTTTAATCGTGGAAATATTTTATTAGTCGGAAACATCTTACAATGCAGCAAACTCAGAAATGTCCCTTTAATGTCATGTAGTAACATCAGACATCATTTTATGCTATTTTAGAGGATATTGGAAGTAAAAAGTTGAAAATGTTAATTTTACCTTTTAATAAATAATAATTTAATAAAAAAGAAAATGAAGAAGATAACTGTGATCTGAGGCCATGTCGCGACCATCAACTGTTATCCTCACACAGAAGCATAATAACGATACAGAGTTTTTTTGTGTGTGTGTGTGTGTGTGTGTGTGTGTGTGTGTGTGTGTAATAACATAGGCGTGCAGATTGAGGCTCATTTTTGGGGGTCAAGTGGCAACTACCGTACTACCAGCTAATTTTGGTATTTCTTGATAATATATGTCCTGACGATCTCGCAAGTGAAAATTACCCAGAATTCCTGTGAGGGAAACATGCTCAAATGACGTCATCAAAATGGCGACTGTATTCAGTATATTTTTCAAGCAGCCCAATAAAATGATGTGGACATTCCAGATAAAAACATCAAATTTCGTCCATAAGTTGTCCATTGCCATAACTTTTAATATGAACCACTTGCCCAAATTACATTATGTCGGCTAAATAGAATTTTCAAGATGGCCGCCATATAAAAACCTATTAGTACCAATATCTCAGCACCCATACCACCTAGAATAAAAAAAATTTGGTCCAACCTAACATGTCCAGGGACAAAGAATGCAATTATATAATTACAAATATTACTAGCTAGAATTTTTTTATAAAGGGAATGAAATACAGAGAAATATTATTGAGGAAAATAAACGTCTGTTGTGCAATACCAGCTTCTCGCTTTATTATCGTTGTGTTTTAGATAGTCTTTAAGAAGAAAATGTACAAAGAAAGAAACTGTCTTGCATGTGTTTAGGTCTGTCTTGCATGTCTTTCATGGCCCTCCACACTGGCTACGTCAGTGTGCCTAGTGGTCTAACCGCCAACATTTTGGGAAATTTTTAAATACATAAGATATGAGTAGATAAATATCTATATTTTGTTTCCAGTTGATAGTTTCGATTTTTAAAGACGGTTTTGAAGACAGTTTATTATAAAATTAAGAAATAAGATATCGACTTTATCCTGCTCAGGCCAAATTGCAGTATAAGGCTGACATCTTAAGAAAGTAATCAGTTATATTCTCTCCCTACATATTTTACGAAAATGTAAGAAGATTGATAAAAAAAACCCCACAAACCCCCCCCCCCCCCAAAAAAAAAAAACACCCGAAAACAACCAACATACAAAATATTTACTGAACTGTTTATTATTAATTTTTAAATTTCTGTAAATTTTAAAACACTGTTATCCCTTTTCTAATTTGAACTGTTTGTTGTTTTTCTACGCCCTCGATCATTACACCCGTCACTCAACGGCCACAATAACCGTGGTCTAACTAGCTAAGACGAATCTCTCGATTTACGATTCGATTGTCCTCGTCATCTGAAGTTAACGACGGCGAACAGTATTGTACTGTCCACTGAATTGGACGGATTCCACCTGGTACACACACACACACACACACACACACGCGCGCGCGCGCACACACATACGCACACACACACGCACACACATGCACACGCACTCACACACACACACACACACACAAACACACACACGCACGCGCGCGCTCTCTGAAAAAGAGATTAAATGTCTCGCCTACCATAAATTGATTCGGTGAATAAAGAAACAATTTGTGCTATGACAATTAGGATTCATTTAGTATAGTTGAATAGTGGTAGTAGATAGTTGTGATTTCGATTATCCAACCGTCTCTCTGGTTTAGAAAAAGAAGAAAATCACCCAATAAATAAATAAATAAATAAACAAACAAATAAAACAAATAAATAATTAAGTTGCCGATTGCCCGAGTCTAAAATAATATCACCAAGTTGGCACCAACAAGCGGATATTTTTTTTAAACTTCTACACAATACTCATTTGAGAATTTAAATTATGTTCGGTTTGTAATACAAGAAAATACCTGAACAGAAAGTAGAAATTTCCACGAAAAGTATATTCATAGACAAGTTTAGTCTCATACTCCGAAAGCCAATCCAACTTAATAGAGCGTAACACAGTGAGAAATGAGTATAAAACTATGGTGTATTTTTAAAAACTTGGTATGCTTTGTAATTTTGCTTTTGCATCGATCCAACGGTCAAAGTGTTATACGTGATGTAGTATTAAAGTGCCAAGTATCATACTAACAAGCTACACTGCATGCATGCAGGTTATGTGTAGAGTAAATATGATGTATGACCAACTTAGAATCTTACTTTTAATAACTATTTAATATCTTATTTCGTTATGTACACATGAAAACATACACCAACCCAAACATATTTACACCAATTACATCATCTAAACTGTGGGAACAATAATAGTTTCCCCACACAATCGATTATAGATTTTTATAATCGGTCGTCACATCTCGGTGTATTCGAGGTATCTGGAGGCGTTGAATAAACGTCCTGATGCACGTGATATTGTAATAAGTTTAACAAAATCGCTCGTGTTTTGTATCAGATCCATAAAACTCGTGGATATCTGTAATATGTAAATGTTCAGTCTCCACTACGTTGTACATGATGTTAAAAAAACCCCAACAAAACAAACAAACAAACAAACCGCAAAAAACAAAAACAAAACCAGAAACAGAAAATAAACAAAAAACGTTTACTCCCCCACCCCCCCCCCCCCCCCCCCCCCAACAACAACAACAAAAAACCCAGCTTGTTTCTTTTTACTTTTCATATCGCAGTCTTTCAGAGAAAAATGCATGTTTAGTTTCTGTTCATTCGTTACATAGTATAGGACTATGTACAGAGAGCATAAGCATACACAACAAAATCAGTGAACCCTGATCGAAATCAGAATACAAAGTGCACAAAAGAAAATGTAAGTACACCAGATTTCCTTATTTGTTCGTACTGACTTCAGTACCCGATGTGAATGTTTAGCCTAGTCTGCCTTTTTACGTTATACATGTCTGTATTTATACATGTATATTTTTATCTGTAAATCACTGTCCTGATATGGAATGCCATTTTCATAATTATTTATAAATCTTATGTAAAAGCATACTTCAAATTGTAGTATTTTCAAAATACACTTGATAAATGGAGGGTAACTCGTGATGTAGGGAGTGGCGTAGGGAGGGGGCATGCCCCAACACCCAGTAAAACTTTTTAAAAACTGTATTAAATTTTATAATATAATACATAGATACATGTATATACATACATAGTGTGGGTTTTCCCCGCCCCTCACCCAAATATGGGTTGCCCCACCCCAATCTAAAATCCTGGCTACGCCAGTGCAAGTACAACGCCAACTTCTATTTTAAACCAACATCTTAAAATATTTTTTTCAGTGTAATTTGTTTCCGGAAAACTAAGAAACCTTTTCAACGATTAACTTGCATAACAAACACACACTAATTTAGTGACTATACTGTTCAGAATATCATTTTCTGTGTTTTTAATGTGTTTTTGGTCGTCCTAATGTTTGCAATTACTTAAATTGGATTTTTATCATTTTACCACCAGTTCGTAAGTAGCCTGCCAACGAAAAAAGTATGTTAGGAAATAAAATAAATTATAAAGATCAAAAACACATTGAATATACAGACTATTCTAAACCAAAGACAAAATGCATTGGACAAGGACTGCATCAAATAAAATCGAGTGACAGTGTTAAAATACATTGTCTATGCCTGAAACTAAAGTTTGCAATGGATCAACTAAAACATGAACCATACATATGAATACTACAACACCTCAAATAAATATTAACTGAATAACGTGGAAACTTTCATGGCTCATTTTTGAGATAACAGAATGTTTTACAACCACAAGCTTGAAGTGCTTAGTTTTACACACAACGCACATATCTTTCACGCGCAAGGGTACTCGAGACCATGATACTGGATTCAATAAAAGCTCATAAATTTATTGCCCAGATGAAACTTTTTTTTTTCTGGTAACAAGCACCGTGACCACTGGCAGAACTGGTAAAATCAAATGCTCCTTTAAAAGTTGTATAACCTGGCACAGGACAACCTGACAGTTAACCCTATTTGGCAGGTGACATCATTCAAAATGGCTTCGCAATACCAACTGTTCATTCCTTTCGCTTCAAAGTTTTGCAGGGCAAGCCAGCAACCGTCTAGCTATCTTACCGTCTGAGTATTCGGGCTACTGATTACCCTGTGATAATATAAGTAACGATAGGTGTAGATGCAATGTTTAAGTGCAAACATTACACGCACAACATTACATATTCTTAATGTTATAAAATAATAATAAATAAATAATCAAATTATCACAGAGAAGTGGGTGGGACGTTGGGAACGCAATTATTGCTCTTTTTTTTTTTTCATCCTTCGAGAGTCTGCTGTGAGATTGTTTTTTGCATACTTGATTTTGATAAAATTGTTATCTACAGGTATTACTTTTTCAACGGCGACGACGGTTATCACGTTTAGGTCGATTTTTAAAAACGAATTTTTTTTTTCAATGTCAATGAAACTTAGTTTTTAGTTGCACGTATACCTATTTTTCACTGTGCTACGCTCTATTAAGTTGATTTGGCTTTCAGAGTATGTAACGAAACTAGTCTATGAATATAATCTTCGTGGAAATTTCTACTTTCTGTATGTTCTAGTATTACAGACCGAACGCAATTTAAATTGTCAAACGAGTATTATGCAGAAGTTAAATATATGCAAAAAAATATAAATCCGTTTGTTGGTAACGTGTCAACTTGGTGATATTATTTTAGACTCGGACGGTCGGCAACTTAATTATCTATTTATTTATTTTATTTATTTATTTTATTATTATTTTATTTTATTTTATTATTTTTATTATTTTATTTTATTTTATTTTATTTTATTTTATTTATTGGGTGATTTTTTTTTTTGAACAGGGACGGTTGGATAATCGAAATCACAACTATCTACTAGTGTTCGGTCCGAATATTCGAATATTCGCTCGCTAATTTACTATTCGAATATAGTATTTTCAAATATTCGAATATCTGGAGTTTTTAGGTGGTATATAGAGAAATTGACTCTATATCATTTTCAAATTAACCTTAATTATTTTAATTATTAGCATTAAATTCTGAATTGCTTAAGTGGTCAGATGTAAAATATCCGTGACCAAAAAGTGGATTCTCGTGGATTCCCATGACGTGAAGTTGTGAGAATTCAAGTGGATTCTAGTACAATTTCACAAGAAAACAAAAACAAACACCTGTCACCGGTTGCTCAAACGTGAGTTAACAGAGATTTTCAAAACCAAGAACTGGATCAATACAACTAATAACTGAAAACATAATGTTCAGATTTGGTTTACAACATCTAAAGTTATCCATTCATAATCAAATTTATTTTGCATTTGTATAAACATATTTAAAATTAAAATATTAGACTAATTTAACTATGCTTAGAATAACTAGACTGAATTTTATTCTGATGGATATTAACTAAAATACTCGTTAGTAGTAGTAGTAGTAGTAGTAGTAGTAGTAGTGTAGTACTTGTATTAATATTAGTGATAGTGGCAGCTGTAGTGGTGGTTGTAGTTGCAGTAGTAATGGTGGTGGTGGTGGTGGTGGAGAATAGTAGTAGTTATAGTAGTAGTAGTAGTAGTAGTAGTAGTAGTAGTAGTGTAGTACTTGTATTAATATTAGTGATAGTGGCAGCTGTAGTGGTGGTTGTAGTTGCAGTAGTAATGGTGGTGGTGGTGGTGGTGGAGAATAGTAGTAGTTATAGTATTAGTTATAGTAGTAGTAGTAGTAGTTGTAGTAGTTGTAGTAGTAGTAGTTATAGTAGTAGTAGTAGTAGTAGTAGTAGTAGTAGTTATAGTAGTAGTAGTAGTAGTAGTTATAGTAGTAGTAGTAGTAGTAGTTATAGTAGTAGTAGTAGTAGTAGTAGTAGTAGTAGTAGTAGTAGTAGTAGTAATAGTAGTAGTAGTAGTAGTAGTAGTGTAGTACTTGTATTAATATTAGTGATAGTGGCAGCTGTAGTGGTGGTTGTAGTTGCAGTAGTAATGGTGGTGGTGGTGGTGGTGGAGAATAGTAGTAGTTATAGTAGTAGTTATAGTAGTAGTAGTAGTAGTTGTAGTTATAGTAGTTGTAGTAGTAGTAGTAGTAGTAGTAGTAGTGTAGTACTTGTATTAATATTAGTGATAGTGGCAGCTGTAGTGGTGGTTGTAGTTGCAGTAGTAATGGTGGTGGTGGTGGTGGTGGAGAATAGTAGTAGTTATAGTAGTAGTTATAGTAGTAGTAGTAGTAGTAGTAGTTATAGTAGTTGTAGTAGTAGTAGTAGTAGTAGTAGTAGTGTAGTACTTGTATTAATATTAGTGATAGTGGCAGCTGTAGTGGTGGTTGTAGTTGCAGTAGTAATGGTGGTGGTGGTGGTGGTGGAGAATAGTAGTAGTTATAGTAGTAGTAGTAGTAGTAGTAGTAGTAGTAGTGTAGTACTTGTATTAATATTAGTGATAGTGGCAGCTGTAGTGGTGGTTGTAGTTGCAGTAGTAATGGTGGTGGTGGTGGTGGTGGAGAATAGTAGTAGTTATAGTAGTAGTAGTAGTAGTAGTAGTAGTAGTAGTAGTAGTAGTAGTAGTAGTAGTGTAGTACTTGTATTAATATTAGTGATAGTGGCAGCTGTAGTGGTGGTTGTAGTTGCAGTAGTAATGGTGGTGGTGGTGGTGGTGGAGAATAGTAGTAGTTATAGTAGTAGTAGTAGTAGTAGTAGTAGTAGTAGCGTAGTACTTGTATTAATATTAGTGATAGTGGCAGCTGTAGTGGTGGTTGTAGTTGCAGTAGTAATGGTGGTGGTGGGGGTGGTGGAGAATAGTAGTAGTTATAGTAGTAGTAGTAATTTTGTTTACACATGGGCAAACCCAAAGCAAACAAAGGAAATGCTTTATTTAACGACGGACTCAACACATTTCATTTACGGTTATATGGCGTCAGACATATGGTTAAGAAGAACACAGGTATTGAGAGAGAAACCCACTGTCGCCACTTTTATGGACTACTCTTTTCGATTAACAGCAAGGGATCTTTTATATGCACCATCCCATAGACAGGATAGTACATACCACGGCCTTTGTTACACCAGTTGTGGAACACTGGCTGGAACGAGAAATAGCCCAATGAGTCCACCGACGGGGATCGATCCTAGACAGACCGCGCATCAAGCGAACGCTTTACCACTGGGCTACGTTCCGCCCCCCCCAAAGCCAAGAATCAAGTAAGTAAATGCATTTCGTGACGAAATTGGAATGGCAAAGCCGCTTCCCCTTTTCACGTTTATGTCCACTTAATATTCAAGCGCTGTTCAGGAGTTGTTTTATTGTTCGTGATGCTGCCATTTTAAAGGTACAATCTCAAAGATTTAAAACATTTATTTAGTAAATTTTGCTTTGAAATGTAAACATACTTTCAACTATATACTGGCAAAAGATTGTAAGCAAATAATTTAATTTCCTAGTAGAAAAATATCATTTATCTTGGAAAATCTTCAGTGGATGATCGACGAAATTGGACGCGTTCAATTGAGGTGAATAATTCGTAATATTAACGGTCTTTATACAATTCATCCGTATCTGGTGGCCCTTTCACAGAGCACAATATTTCATACGAACCGTCGTTGTGTTCTCGTGTCGTTTTCGCAACTGCAAATACCTTTATAAACATTGAACATTAAAATATAGGTTCATACATCATATAATGGCGGAAACAAAATGGCAGCCATGGTTGTCAGTGGGCGTTTCAATACACATCTGTAAATGTTCACGAGGGTAGTGTTTATAAGTGTGCCAAGTTTCTTGTTGTTATAAAAAAGAAACAATTCCTCGATATTTGCACACTTCTCCTGGACTAAAAAGCCATCTATTAAAAAGAGGTAATGTCACTTAAATATAATTTATGTTCAGCACATAACTTTTTCACTCTTTATTTTCAGAAAGTACTGAAGAAGACAGCTGTCAAAAGACCGAGGATACCCCCCTCTCAAAGTCAGTAATTAAAGAGGTTTTAAATTGATAATTATCTCAACTAAAGTTATTATTCTGTCATGCCAGATTAATGAAAAAACATTGTTTCGCTTTGGTTTCAAATTAGTTTGAGATCATTAATGAGGTTCCCGACTTTAACCATTTACACTGTTTGGCTTTTCTTTTAAATTAGATTGAGATCATTAATCGCCTACATTTTATGTTCATGATTTTTTTTTGAAGTCACAATTACCATTATGTTACATATATATTTAATACATGTTATCTGAGTGAAAATATTCATATATGAACTGAACTGATTGTGTAACGACACCCCAGCACAAAAGCACATTGCCAATTAGTCAAAGAAAGGTATATAGCGATCAACACACAAATTCTAAAATTAGATGTGAAAAAGTCGCATTTATGAAGTTACAATGTCGCATATCAATATAACATACCTAAATAAATCGTCAATGAGACACCCCCACCCCTCCACCCCCCTACCTCCACCCCCCACCCCCCAACCAAAAGATAAGAATTGTTTTTGTCATATCATACCAGTGCGACTACATTCAGATGCTTGGTCGCTGAAGGAAATTCGAATATCGTGAACTTTTTTTTATATAATTGTAGGATTTGTACACCCTGATCAAAATAGGAAACTTATCCGCACATTAATTGCCTTAAACTCATTCAAAGAGCACAAAAGAAAGTGTAAGTACAACAGATTTCCTTGCTTGTTCCCAGTTACTTCAATTCCAGATGTGAATGTTTGCCTTTTTACGTTATACATGTCTCTATTTGTATATGTATATTTTTATCTGTAAATCACTGTCCTGATATGTTATTTTCATAATTATTTATAAATCTTATTACAGTAACTTTCTTATAATTATTTATTTCCCATATAAAATAGGCAAATACGTTTGTGAAATTAATTAATTAATTATCTTTCAGCTCATTTCTGACTTTGTACAGTTTGCAGTGTTTATCTAGTAATTATTAGTTTAAATGTTCAAGTAAATAATTATTTATTGAGTTATTTGCCCGTTGACTGTGGCTCGCTGTTAGAGCACTCGCCTGAAATTAGATGCACCCCCTCCCCATTCCAATCAGTATTCCATGACTGGTACACAAAAAGCTGTGTTATGTATGGGAAAACAAAGTTTGTTTTGTTTAACGACATCACTGGAGCTCATTGATTTATTAGTCATCAGCTATTGAATATTTGGTAATTTTTACATATTGTCTTAGAGAGGAAACCCGCTACATTTTTTCCATTAGTAGAAAGAGCTCTTTTATACGGACCATCCCACAAACAGGATAGCACATACCACGGCCTTTGATATTCGAGTTGTGGTGTACTGGTTAGAGCGAGAAATAGCCCAATGGGCCCACCGACGAGGATCGATCCTAGACCGACCCCTCATCAACCGAATACTTTACCATTGAGCTACGTCCCACCCTCTTGTATTTTTTAACTACTAGTTTGTAATAATATACCCAGGTTAAAGAAACAAGCCATATCTTCTTCTTCCTTGTATCAAAACTACTGCGATGTATTAGGTAGAAATATCGTGGTTTCAGTTTCATATTACTACGTATATAGAGTTATACAGAGAACAACCACTGATCGACAAAGAAGTCACATCTAGTGCAGAACAAGGTAGGATAATAACCATCAATATTGTTTTTAAATAGTTACATTTGTTTCCATTTATGCTATTATTATTTATTTCCCGTACAAAATAGGCAAATAAGTTTGTGAAATTAACACACAGGACGTATAATTAATTATCTTCCAGCTCTAGTTTTGACTGTACGGCTTTCAGTGTTTATCTACTAATTATTAGTTTAAATGTTAAAGTAAATAATTATTTATTGAGTTATGTTGACTGTGGCTCGGTTAACACCGACCAACAGCACTCGCCTTTTTTTTTAGAAAGACCATGACGTAGAAAAATGAAATGCATGTGTTTGTCTTCTGTAAACGGACTATTTTTGTGACGGGGTCACAATAAAGCAGTATATTCCTTGCCTGAGTCCTATATAAACCTAGGATAGTATTGTTTGTGCCAAGCCATAGGTTTCAGGGGTCAAATAATCCATTTAAACCATTTACAAGGTTAAAGATTACATTGTAGGAAATCGAAGATGGCCACCAATACAGCTGTCAGTGTATGTTTTAGATATAACTTGCTTCATGTTAGACCTAAGGCACCTGTTTGTTGTGGTATATGGTCACAGGTTTAGGGGGGGGGGGGGGGGGGCAATGAATTTGTTGAAACCATTTACCTTATCTGACCAGCATGATGAACGCCGGTACCTATGGTGACCACATAACGCTGCAGCGAGCGGCGCAAATGTTTCGTGTAAACATCTTGGCATTTTCTAGTCTCGGCCCTCATGCAACTACAGTAATCTCCATCTCCAGATTTTAACCCAGAGTTGCCAACACTGGTTCTGGGCCATATTGCTGAAGGCCACGGGGAGCGTTATGTCAATTTAAGTATTTCAAACGAAATGGTTCGTAATACTTTAGACCATTTAGGATTTGACCAAGGCAACAATGGTTCTGTATTAAATAACGATGATAGCATGTATCCATTTTCCACACCATCTCCAACACCACCTACTAACGAACTTGGCATTGCTGATGATACAGAATGCATAATCAGCGGCAGTATCAATTGAGGTGATATCGATACTAGGCAAACATTACCAAACGAGGTTTTATCCGAAATTATTCGATGGTGTATGCATGATGACTGTCATATGCTTGGCTCTTTTAATAGGGTCTCCAATGAGTTCAAAATAATAATAAATAAATAATCAAATTTAATTATCACAGAGAAGTGGGTGGGACGTTGGGTACTCAAGTATTGCTTCTTCTTTTTTTCATCCTTCGTGAGTCTGCTGTGAGATTGTTTTTTGCATACTTGATTTTGATAAAGTTTTTATCTACAGGTATTACTTTGTCAACGGCGACGACGGTTATTGCGTTTAGGTCTATTTCTCAAAACCTTTTTTTTTTAAAAATCAATGAAACTTAGTTTTTAGTTGCATGTATACCTATTTCTCATTGTGTTACGCTCTATTAAGTTGAATTGGCTTTCAGAGTATGTAACGAAACTAGTCTATGAATATACTCTTCGTAGAAATTCCTACTTTCTGTTTAGGTATCGACGAGGACTGCTGCAAAGTGCATACTATTATAGATGAAGTAGATGCCCAATATGCCATTATGAATTACAATTTACAGTTGTATGTAGACTAGGAGAAAAAGTATTTACCAAATGATTATATTGGTGGCCATTTTGAATTTCCATATGGCTGCCATTTTGAAGTTTAAGATGTTTGCCATAATTGGACGACTATAATCTAAAGAATTAGATTCATTGACCACTGAAATATACATCTAGACAACAAAATTGTGCTTCTCCATTAACCATGAGTTTAGATATACCACAAATGTATTAAAATGGCTGCCATATTGAATTTCAAGATTGTTTTCATGATTCAGTGACTATATAAATGAAAACCATCCAATGCATGGAATACAGAAATGTACATGGACCAAAAATTATGCTTCCACGTTAACTGGGAGTTGAGATATTTGAAAAAATATATTAACATGGTAGCCATTTTGAATTTCAAGATGGCTGCCAAGATCAGACAACAATTTTCCTTTTTATAAACTAATCATCTGAGCTTCTAGATGTAAACTGACACCAAAATTATTTTTCTGTGTTTAATGGGAGTAAAGATAGAGAAAAAAAATCAAATAGAATGACGTCCATTTTGAATTTCAAGATGGTTGACTTGTGAGATGAATAATAAAAAACATATTTTAATTCACTAACATAATATGTTTAAATAGACCCCAAAAATATGTTTCTATGTTAAATGGGAGTGGAGATATATAAAGAAATTATATGAAAATGACGGCCATTTTGAATTTCAAGATGGCTGACATGATAGTGGTCAGAACAAATGCTACCAATGGATTTCTAGTTCAGGTAGCTCATGGGAACACATCGATCCTAAACCACACGCACTTAAAGCGAGCTCTTTAACCCGCCCCTTTAACTAACGACTCTTTAAATGTTATCCTCACATGTAACGAAGACAGCGCTAGAAAGTTCTGGAGCTACTTATATGGTCAGATTTATAAATAAAAATTTAATCAGATTTATAAATAAAGTATTTGGTTAAAACCAGTATCGCCAATCGAGGGTAATCACTGGCAAAGTCTAAGTCATATCAACTCGTAGTGCAGAAAAAGGTAAGATAACAACCATCAACATTGTTTTTAAATAGTTAAATTTGTTTCCATTTACGCTATTATTATTTATTTCCCATACAAAATAGGCAAATAAGTTTGTGAAATTAACAAACAGGACGTATAACTAATTATCTTTCAGCTCTAGTTTTGACTTTGTACGATTTTCAGTTATATACTAATTATTAGTTTAAATTGTTAAAGTAAATATTTATTTATTGAGTTATGTTGACTGTGGCTCGGTGTTAGAGCACTCGTCTGAAGTTAGATGCACCCCCCCCCCCCCATTCCAATCAGTACTCCACGACTGGTACACCAAAACCTGTGTTATGTATGGGAAAACAAAGTTTGTTTTGTTTTGTGACACCACTAGAGATCATTGATTTATTAATCATCGGCTATTGAATGTCGAACATTTGGTAATTTTGACATATTGTCTTAGAGAGGAAACCTGTTACATTTTTTTCATTAGTAGCAAGGAATCTTTTTATATGCACCATCCCATCCCACAGGCATGATAGGACATTCCACAGCTTTTGATATACCAGTTGTGGTGCACTGTCTAGAACGAGAAATAGCCCAATGGGCGCACCCATGGGGATCGATCCTAAACCGACCGTATATCAAGAGAGCACTTTAACCACTGGGCTACGTCCCACCTCTTAAATTAACGACTCTTTAATGTTATCGTAGCATTTAACGAAGACAGCGCTAGAAGGTTCTGTAGTAATGTAATAACCCATTCAGGTTAAACAAACGTTCCTTGTGTCAAAACCAGTACGATTGTTTAACTGGAAATATCGTGGTTTCGGTTTCACAACACTGCTTGTATGGTCAGATTTATAAATAAAAATGTAATCAGATTTATAAATAAAGTATTTGGTTAAAATCAGTATCGCATGTAAGTACTTGCCAGTCGAGAGTAATCACTGACAAAGTCTAAGTTATATCTACTCATCTTACAGAAAAAGGTAGGATAACAACCATCAACATTGCTTTTAAATAGTTAAAATGTGTTTCCATTTACGCTATTATTTATTTCCCATACAAAATAGGCAAATAAGGTTGTGAAATTAACACACAGGACGTATAATTAATTATCTTTCTGCTCTAGTTTTGACTTTGTACGGTTTTCGGTGTTTATCTACTAATTAATCTACTAATTATTAGTTTAAATGGTTAAAATAAATATTTATTTATTGAGTTATGTTGACTGTGGCTCGCTGTTAGAACACTCACCTGAAGTTAGATGCACCCCCCCCCCCTCCCATTCCAATCAGTACTCCACGACTGGTACACCAAAACCTGTGTTATGTATGGGAAAACAAAGTTTGTTTCGTTTTATGACACCACTAGAGCTCATTGATTTATTAATCATCGGCTATGTGATGTCAAACATTTGGTAATTTTGACATATTGTCTTAGAGAGGAAACCTGTTACATTTTTTTCATTAGTAGCAAGGAATCTTTTTATATGCACCATCCCATCCCACAGGCATGATAGGACATTCCACAGCTTTTGATATATCAGTTGTGGTGCACTGGCTAGAACGAGAAATAGCCCAATGGGCGCACCCATGGGGATCGATCCTAAACCGACCGTATATCAAGAGAACACTTTAACCACTGGGCTACGTCCCACCTCTTAAATTAACGACTCTTTAATGTTATCGTCACATTTAACGAAGACAGCGCTAGAAGGTTCTGGAGTAATGTAATAACCCATTCAGGTTAAACAAACGTTCCTTGTGTCAAAACCAGTACGATTGTTTAACTGGAAATATCGTGGTTTCGGTTTAACAACACTGCTTGTATGGTCAGATTTATAAATAAAAATTTAATCAGATTTATAAATAAAGTATTTGGTTAAAACCAGTATCGCATGTAAGTACTCGCCAGTCGAGAGTAATCACTGATCGACAAAGAAGTCAAATCTAGTCCACAAAAGGTAGGATAACAACCATCAACATTGTTTTTAAATAGTTAAATTTGATTTCATTTACACTATTATTATTTATTTCCCATACAAAATAGGCAAATAAGTTTGTAAATTTAACACACAGGACGTATAATTAATTATCTTTCAGCTCCATTTTTCACTTTGTACGTTTTCAATCTAAGTATGAGTTTGAATGTTAAAGTAAATAATTATTTATTGAGTTATTTGACCGTTGACTGTGGCTAGCTGTTAGAGCACTCGGCTGAAATTAGATGCACCCCCCCCCCCCCCCCCCCCCCCCCCCCCCCCCCCCCCCCCCCCCCCCACCTCCGTTCCAATCAGTACTCCACGACTGGTACACAAAAACCTGTGTTATGTATGGGAAAACAAAGTTTGTTTTGTTTTATCACACCACTGGAGCTCATTGATTTATTAATCGTCGGCTATTGGATGTCAAACATTTGGTAATTGTGACATATTGTCTTAGAGATGAAATCCGCAACATTTTTCTATTTGTAGCAAGGTGTCTTTTTATATGCACCATCCCACAGACATGATAGCACATACCACAGCTTTTGATATATCGGTCATGGTGCACTGGCTAGAACGAGAAATAGCCCAGTGGGCCCACCGACGGGGATCGATCCTAAATCGCCCACTCATGAAGTGAGCGCTTTAACCACTGGGCTACGATTCACCTTTTAAACTAACGACTCTTTAATGTTATCCTCACATGTAACCAAGACAGCGCTAGAAGGTTCTGGAACTATGTAATAACACACTCAAGTTAAACTTTCCTAGTGTCAAAACCACTGCAATTGATTAACTGGAAATATCGTGGTTTCGGTTTCACAACTCTACTTGTATGGTCAGATTTATAAATAGAAATCTAATCAGATTTAAAAATAAAGTATTTGGTTAAAACCAGTATCGCATGTAAATACTCGCCAGTTGAGAAAAATCACTGATCGTGACATCTAGTGAGGAAAAAGGTAGGATAACAAACATTAACATTATTTTTAATTGTGAAAATAACACGAGGACGTACAATTAATTAATTACCTTTGAGCTCCATTTTTGACTTTGTACGGTTTTCAATGTTTATCTACGAATTGTTAGTTTAAATGATGAAGGAAATAATTATTTATTGAGCTACGTTGCCCGTTGACTGTAGCTCGGTGTTAGAGTGCTCGCCTGAAGTTAGATGGATTTTTTGCCCGTTCCAATCAGTACTCCACCACTGGTACAACAAAAACCGTGTTATGTATGGGCAAACAAAGTTTATCTTGTTTAACGACACGTGCTCAGTATCGCGGCCCACTCAGTGATTCTGCCTTCCAGGGTTTGTCTCATACGACTCAACGTAAATAAAGAAGGAACGAAGAAAGGGAATGTTTTGTTTATCGACGCATTCAACACATTTTATATTCACGGTTATATGGCGTCGCACATATGGTTAAGGACGAGACAGATATTGAGAGAGAAAATCCGCTGTCGATTAGCAGGAAGGGGATCTTTTATATGCACCATGCCACAGACAAGGTAGTACATACCAAGGGCTTTGTTAAACCAGTTGTGGAGCACTGGCTGGAACGAGCAATAAAAATAAAGAATTAGTCAGTTAAACATAATTATATAGGGCCAAATTTACAAAGCCTGTCCCCGCACGCTGACCCGGGTCGGGCTGTTAGTGCTCTCTTGAACCTGACAAGCACGGGCAGTCCCTTCTCCCACCCACCCCAACCCCTTTACTGTCCTGGAAGAAGGAGCCGGCGTAAGGCCTATGACCTGACCTGACATTATCTTTTCCTTTTCTGTCCTTCCAGTTCATTCAGTTGTTTTTCACAAACGTTTACTTTAATTTATTAATTTATTTACTGAATATTGCAGTCGCCATTATTGTACAATTGAATGTTTCTAATTTGGAGAGGGCCTCGTAAGTTAGATAACTTGTGCCCAATCCTTTTGTGTATGTATTATATGCAATAAAATAAGTTTTCAAAAAACCCATGACATGACATTTTTTTTTTATCAGTTGAGTGTGAATCCAAAAGGAAGATATTCATCCACGTTTGAGGAGAAAGAAGAAGTAAGTTATATTAATATTTATCATCCATTAAAGGCTTTTGTAGGAAATATCGCTGGCACTATAATTTGCGATATCTCCTGCGATATTCTCCTAGGAGATATCGCTTCTTTTTGTTATGCCACAGTGTATGTTTTTGCGTTAAACCTATCATTAGTGACGTCACGCTACTGTCGTTCTGCTAGTTAACGAGTCCATGGCTGCCAAATATGTAGTGACATTCAACCCACATTATTGACATTGTTTACTGTTGTCACAAAAGAAAACAATGATAATGGATGATCAAAAGAATACCCACCTCGTATCTTGTGATATCATAATTTATCTGCACTCGTTGATAAAAGTATAAAAATCCTCGGCAAGGTTCGGATTTCATACTTTTATCAACTTGTGCTGATAAATTATGATATCACAGGACACTCGGGGAGTATCCTCTATAAACCAATGTGGTCCTTGCTTTATGAAAATGATATAACATGAAATTACCTTAAATATAAAATTTATTATAATACAATTCGGAAATTCAAACATGTCGCAATATGGTGAATCACATGCATCAATGCTGGAATCGACTGTGACGTCATGTCCGGCTCTATGAGACTGAATGGAGATGTGTGTTGTCTCAAAAGGAGGTCATCCAGTGTCCATCTCGATACATTTAAGTCACGGTCATGGTAAAGCTGCTCCGTCTCTTGACATGGACCCAGCCCACTATGTCCACACATGTCTTGTGATAGGAATGAGATAAGCTGGCTCTACTCATTCAAGGGTATTTTCTCATAGGACGTGATTCAAATGTAAATGCTATCCCATAGTACAATAGATATCCCATAATATACTTATATGGTCAGATTTATAAATAAAGATGTAATAAGATTTATAAATAAAGTATTTGGTTAAAACCAGCATCACATTTAAGGACTCGCCAGTCGAGAACTGTCACTGGTTGACAAAGACGTCACATCTAGAGTGCAAAAGGTAACAGATAATAACCATTGACATTGTTTTTAAATAGTTAAATTTGTTTTCATTTATGCTATTATTTATTTCACATACAAAATAGTCAAATAAGTTTGCAAAATTAACACACAGAACGTATAATTAATTATCTTTCAGCTCCATTTTTCACTTTGTATGGTTTTCAATCTACTAAGTATGAGTTTGAATGTTAAAGTAAATAATTATTTATTGAGTTATTTGACGGTTCACTGTGGCTCGCTGTTAGAGCACTCGGCTGAAATTAGATGCCCCCCCCCCCCCCGTTCCAATCAGTACTCCACGACTGGTACACCAAAAGCTGTGTTATGTATGGGAAAACAAAGTTTGTTTTGTTTTATGACACCACTAGAGCTCATTGATTTATTAATCATCGGCTACTGGATGTCAAACATTTGGTAATTGTGACATATTGTCTTAGAGATGAAGGCCGCTACATTTTTCTATTTGTAGCAAGGTGTCTTTTTATATGCACCATTCCACAGACATGATAGCACATACCACAGCTTTTGATATATCGGTCGTGGTGCACCGACGGGGATCGATCCTAAATCGCCCACTCATGAAGTGAGCGCTTTAACCATTGGGCTACGTCCCACCTTTTAAACTAACGACTCATTAATGTTATCCTCACATGTAACCAAGACAGCGCTAGAAGGTTCTGGAACTATGTAATAACACATTCAGGTTAAACTTTCCTAGTGTCAAAACCACTACAACTGATTAACTGGAAATATCGTGGTTTCGGTTTCACAACTCTATTTATATGGTCAGATTTATAAATAGAAATGTAATCAGATTTATAAATAAAGTATTTGGTTAAAACCAGTGTCGCATGTAAATACTCGCCATTTGAGAACAACCACTGATCGTGACAACTATTGAGGATAACAAACAAGGTAGGATAACAAACATCAACATTATTTTTAATTGTGAAAATAGGCCTAACACGAGGACGTACAATTAATTAATTACCTTTGAGCTCCATTTTTGACTTTGTACGGTTTTCAATGTTTATTTACGAATTATTAGTTTAAATGTTAAAGTAAATCATTATTTATTGAGCTACGTTTCCCGTTGACTGTAGCTCGGTGTTAGAGCACTCGTCTGAAGTTAGATGGATTCTTTTGCCCGTTCCAATCAGTACTCCACCACTGGTACAACAAAAACCATGTTATGTATGGGTAAACAAAGGTGGGTTTTTTTAACGACACATGATCGGTATCGCAGGTCCACTCCGTGATTCCGGCTTCCAGGGGTTGTCTCATACGACTCGACGTAAATAAAGAAGGAAGGAAGGAAATGTTTTATTTTACGACGCACTCAACACGTTTTATTCACGGTTATATGGCTTCGGACATATGGTTAAGGACCACACAAATATTTAGACAGCAAACCTGCAGTCGATTAACAGCAATGGGATATTTTATATGCACTATCCCACAGACTACGTTGTACATACCACAGGCTTTGTTACACCATATGTGGAGCACTGTCTGGAACAAGCAATAAAAATAAAGAATGTCAGTTAAACATATATAGGGCCACATTTGCAAAGCCTGTCCCCGCACGCTACCGACCCGGGTCGGGCTGTTGGTGCTCTCTTGAACCTGACGAGTGTGGGCAGTCCCTTCTCCCACCCAACCTCTTTACTATTCTGAACAAAGGAAACGGCGAAAGTCCTATGACCTGACCTGACCTGACCTGACCTGACCTAGCCGTTTCTTTTTCTTTTCTGTCCTTCCAGTTCATTTAATCGTTTTTCACAAAAGTTTACTTTGATTGATTGATTGTTTTATTTATTGAAATTTGCATATCTGCCACCATTGTGTATACTACCAAAACAAATCCCATAGACGACAATAATAAAATATGTAACTAAAACTCCTACCTGCAGCGTATTGGGGGTGGGTGTGGTGGGTGGGTGGGGGGTCACGCTGCTCGTTTTAGAGATAACGGGTAGCATCTATGACTACCCTAGTTCCGCACAAAATGTGAGTACCTTTTTTACAGGTATCCCATACATGTTTCAAGCACAAGGCTACTTGACACAGTGGTACTAGATGAAATAAAATTGCATACTTTTTTGCCCAGATGAAACTTTTTTTTTTTTTTACAACCAACACACTCGCATTTATCACCAATCACAGGACTTGTGGTGTTAACTTCTCAAGAGTTGGGTGCACCTCGAACTCGGACCCAGCCGGAAGTTATTTGGTTTAGTACTACCAGCAAAGAGGCCTCCAGTTAGACTCACAGCTGCTTATGGACAAAATACCGATTTCATTCTTGGAGGAGACCAGATTTCTAGGAATAATATTAGATGAGGCTGTCGTTTGGGTCCTATTTAAACTATTTAAAAAAGAAATATTTGAAGGTCCTCAGTGTTTTGTTATTGATAACATTGAATTGGTTGCAGACAAAAAGGTCATGCTTCGACTATATCGATATCTTGTGAGATCAACACTTGATTATGTGTATATTGGTAGTGGGTGTACACGCACGTAGCACTTTCAGATGCTAGATCCTATACACAACCAGGGACCGGCATACATTCTGTCAATCAACCACTGTCGATCAGGACAGTGGTGGTTGTACAAGGGCGTCAGTCATCGCCAATGTAAGATCCAAAATCAAAGAACAAAAAAGGGATGGAATGTATCCAGTTTCAGGCCTAAAGTTCATTGTGTAATATTAGTAGTATAGCATTCAAATATTAAGCCCATCAATTCAGATTTTTAGAATTTGAACGAAATGGACGACATTGATTTTAGTTTGTTTTTGATTTTTTCCCTAGGAAAATGGTTCGAAGATGTCAACCGCGAAAGATCAGATCTAGGCCAAGGACACGGCCGCGCCGACTCCAATCAAGACAGCCTGGGGTAAATAGTTCAACACAAGCACAAACTTGTGATTAAAGACGAGTAAAATGCTTATAAATTATAATATATCAACCCATGTAATTGCCTTTTTATAATGGCGCATGATTCAAAACGTAACGGGAAGGAAGGAAATGGTTTATTTAACGACACACTCAACACAATTTATTTCGGGTATATGGCGTCGAACATATGGCTAAAGACCACACAGATATTGAGAGAGGAAACCCGCTGTCGCCAATGCATGGGATACTCTTTTCGGATCTTTTATATGATTATATACTATCCCACAGACAGGATAGTACATACCACGGCCTTTGTTATACCAGTTGTGGAGCACTGGCTGCAACGAGAAATAGCCTAATGGGGCCCACCGACGGGGATCGATCCTAGATCGATCGCGCAGTAGTCGGGCGCTGTACCACTGAGCTACGTCCTGGTGTAAATACCTTCCAAGTTATTCATCAGTAAAGAGGGGTCGTGGCAGGCCATCGGTCTACAGGCTGGTAGGTCATCGGTCTACAGGCTGGTAGGTATTGGGTTCGGATCCCAGTCGAGGCATGGGATTTTTAATCCAGATACCGACTCCAAACCCTGAGTGAGTGCTCCGCAAGGCTCAATGGGTAGGTGGAAACCACTTGCACCGACCAGTGATCCATAACTGGTTCAACAAAGGCCATGGTTTGTGCTATCCTGTGGGAAGCGCAAATAAAAGATCCCATGCTGCTAATCGGAAAGAGTAGCCCATGAAGTGGCGACAGCGGGTTTCCTCTCCAAATCTGTGTGGTCCGTAACCATATGTCTGACGCCATATAACCGTAGATAAAATGTGTTGAGTGCGTCGTTAAATAAAACACTTCTTTCTTTCTTTTAGTAAAGAGGGGTACAGTTTTTGTCAATCTAATTAAAATTAGCTCCACTATTATGTGGATCTAAAGACAGCCAGTTGGAGCTCATGTCCACCAATCAAAACCTTACTTGCAGAATTCTGCCAGTGATTTAAAAATAATTTGAAAACATTCCGAATTATCCTGAGGGTATACGACATATTTCGTGTGAATTACGAATGCCTTAAAACATGTTTTATTTTATAAAATAAATAATTTGTAATGTAAAACTGAAGACTGATTTAGTTTTTTTAAATTTTATAAATAAATAAATAATTTTTAATGTAAAATTGAAGACTGATAACCCACCCCGTACGTATTGGTATGGTTCGCTGTACTGCGGCCACTAAAATAGACTCGCCCGATATTTTTAGAATTTGTATGCTCCCAAATAACGTTATAAAAGGCGAAGTGTGATTGGTCAATATTTAAATTATTATTTACAGACGAAATGTTACCTGGACATTGGGGACTACGCAGTGTTGTTAGTTTTAAATCACTGGCATGATTCTGCAAGTAAGGTTTTGATTGGTGGACATGAGCTCCAACTGGCTGTCTTTAGATCCACATGTAATAGTGGAGCTAATTTTAATTAGATTGAGTTTTTGTGTGGTTTTCTTTGGGTGTCCACTCAAGGACCTGTCAAAAAGTGGCCGTTAGAAGAGGTGGCTGTTACATACAGGTAAATAAAAACACATGAAATAATTTACTTTCAAAACTACTACTAAAGTGGAATGCATAAAAGTGTCAACGGTCATCCCAAAATATAAAATAAGAGAAAAAACAACAAATTTGTATTAAATAAAAATGTTTTTCAAAGCATATTCATACAACGTTTTGTTTTATTATTTCAGATCAGGCGTGATCATGTGGCAATGTCCTTGGTCTTGATTGGATATGCAGCTGCCAGACGATTGTAGAGATTATCAGTGTTCATTACGGCCAGAGTGTAAATAAAGTTCAGAATATGGTGTACATTAGAATACTGTTCTCTCAAAATTAAAACTGTCTGTCTTTTTTTCTATCTTTTTGTTGTTGTTGTAAAACCATAAACTACGAGGGGTGGCTAAGTCTGTGCAATATGTGGAGACTCAGTCTTGCATGCGCTTTCCACTGCGCTAAAACTAAACTATGCTGTTAATCTAGGCCATACATTCAAGTTACAAAGGCGCGTATGCAGGGAGTTATACAAACGGGGAAGAGGATGGAGCGGGGATGTGTTGACGAAGTTTATATTGGGGTTTGAATCATGCTTCTCCGGAAAATATATTAAAACAAAAAGAAAATTTAGTTGGGCAAGGGGGAGGGGAGTATCGACTCCCTCGAAATAACCCTTCTGCAATTGCGCCTGAGTTATATACCTACACAACGATGTTTGTTATTATTCATTGAGTTGGAGTAATTTAATTTTAATGTTAATAGGACCACACGACGTGACATGTTAGAGGGAAATAAGCCATGTAACGCAAATACTACGCCAAAACGTAGCTGTATTGTCGCTTACCTACGCCGAGTTCAGCCAGACTGATCAGAGTAACGTCCGCTAGACTGGTGTGTGTGCTTAACGGTAAACCAAATGGCCACATCGGAAACCAATCAAATAGTTCGCGAACGTTAGCGAAACGTTTTCTGGCTGAACTTGAGGCAGGTATGATTTTCACGCGCTAAAAATTCCGTTTAAGGACACCTCAGCACATTTTAAACTACGGCTACTTTGTTATGTAATATACAGTTATTTTGATATAGAGATGGCGAGCACTCCTAGTCTATCGAAAACGCAGTAATGGATGTTTAGTATACACTTTCCAATAAACATGACATTACTTACCATGACCTTTAATGTACCAGCCGTGGAGCACGTTTTAGAATGGAGATATGATAGAGTGGACTGAAGCCAATTGTTTCTTCGCAACTTAGACGAGCGCGCTACCCCTAAGCTACATTTCGTCATTTTCATACGAAGGAAGGAAATGTTTTATTTAACGAAGCACTCAACACATTTTATTTACGGTTATATGGCGTTCGACATATGGTTAAGGACCACACAGATATTGAGATCTAGGAAACCCGCTGTCACCACTTCATAGGCTACTCTTTTTGATTAACAGCAATGGATCTTTTATATATTACACTGTCCTATAGACAGGATGGCACATACCACGGCCTTTGATGTACCAGGCGTGGTGCACTAGCTGGAGCGAGAAATAGCCCAATGGGCCCACCGACGGAGATCGATCCCAGACGGACCACGCATCAAGCGAATACTTTACCACTGGGCTACGTCCCGCCCTCTTTCATACGAGAATTCCTATTCAAAATTTGATGTGGGGCTGGCAATGGTAAAGCGCTCGCTTGATGCGCGATCGGTCTAGACCCTCGCCCCCCCCCCCCCCATGCTAAAATTCATGCACACGTTCCTGTTTCTATTGAAAATAATTTATCTTCTTTGTCCCTTTCCTAATTACCGGCCTCGGTGGCGTCGTGGTTAGACCATCGGTCATCAGGCTGGTAGATACTGGGTTCGGATCCCAGTCGAGGCATGGGATTTTTAATCCAGATACCGACTCCAAACCCTGAGTGAGTGCTCCGCAAGGCTCAATGGGTAGGTGGAAACCACTTGCACCGACCAGTGATCCATAACTGGTTCAACAAAGGCCATGGTTTGTGCTATCCTGTGGGAAGCGCAAATAAAAGATCCCTTGCTGCTAATCGGAAAGAGTAGCCCATGAAGTGGCGACAGCGGGTTTCCTCTCAAAATCTGTGTGGTCCGTAACCATATGTCTGACGCCATATAACCGTAAATAAAATGTGTTGAGTGCGTCGTTAAATAAAACATTTTTTTCTTTCTTTCCTTTCCTAATTCGCAAACGTTATCAAACTATTTGTATTTGATACTTGTTAACCGGGGAAGCAATACACATGATGAATGGAATTAAACTTTACAACAGTATACGCTATCATTTTATGAGGTGTGAGTGGGGGACCCATATTACACCCACACTATCTATAGGTCATATTATCAGGTCAGGTCAGGTCATAGGGTCATAGGGTTTTACGTGCACATTCAGAGCCAGTTGTTGTGGCTCCTCTGGCCAGGAAAGGGGGGAGAGGACCGCCTGCTCTGGCAGATGCAAGGGAGCACTAGCAGCCTGACATCGGTCTGTAGGGGCGGGCTGGTGGTGGTTGGTTGGGTGGTGGTGGTGGTTCATGTTATGGGGCGACAGGCTAATAAAAAATGTATGGAGGGAAAGAGGTGTGTTTGGGGGAGGCATGACCATTGTACACCGGCTGTGTTTGACCTTTTTTCTCAGGTATGGTGGAGAGGTTTGCGACTGCAATCTCAATATTGATATAATGACAGTTGGTAAACCTGATCACGAGTGTGCTACGAATTGCCCCAAAATATTTCAAATGAAGTCAAAATAGCCAAATGAATACATGTAAAGTTTTGTTGTTGTTGTTTTGAAAAAAAAGTTTGTTCCATGAACATCACCACCCCCCCCCCCCCGCCCCCCAAACAAAACCCTGCTACATTTATATTTACACCATTTCGTTTGCTCAAGCTTCTTGAGTATATATTCCCTAAAATACTCACTATAAACGTATTTCCAAGTACTAATTGTGTGAAATGTATTTGAATGTGTGACACATTTTTATTTCTATACCCTCATGCATAAAATATAGGTATGACAAGTCTTGGGAGTGGGGTCGCAGATACCAATTCGGTTATAATATTTGATTATTACCAATGACACTGTCTTTTCGACATCTGGACAAAATCCTGAGGTATTTAAAAAGACAATCCATCTTGATTTAACAAAATTATGAACGTGAACCTATTAGGAATGTGCAAATTAAAGTTGTCCACAACGAAAACGATTAGTATGCTGTTAAAACGCGGGACGTAGCCCAGTGATGAAAAACGCTCGCATGCGCGGTCGGTCTAGGACCGATCCCCGTTGCTGAGTGTATTGGGCTATTTATTATTCCAGCCAGTGCACCACAACTAGTATATCAAAAGTCGTGGTATGTGCTATCATGTCTGTTGATTAATAAATCAATGTGCTGTAGTGGTGTTGTTAAACAAAACAAATTAACTTAAAAGCGCACTACCAATAAAAAGCACATACAAAAAAATACTAAAGCGTATATACCATACAATCAAATGCTATAGACAGTAATCAGTTTGGCTAAGCTATTACAATCTTTCAACCAATAGAATAAACGATATATGTCAGTACTGCAGTCCCCCTTTTTTGAAGTAAAACTCACAAAACGGGGCGGGGGTGGTAATGTTGCATTTAGCAGGCAGCATCCTTGACTCTCCTAATTCCACAATGCAATTTAATGCTAATTTTAGTGGCACCCCCCACGTTTGTCATACAGAGATAGGGGCGGGACGTAACCAAGTGGTAAAGCGCTCGCTTGATGCGCGATCGGTTGGAGATCGATCCCCGTCAGTGGGCCCATTGGGCTATTTCTCGTTCCAGTCAGTATACGACGACTGGTACATCAAAGGCCGTGGTATGTGCTATCCTGTCAAAATTACCATATGTTTGACATCCAATAGGCGATGATTAATAAATCAATGTGCTCTAGTGGTGTCGTTAAACAAAACAAACTTTCATACAGAGATACAAGTTTTGATTATGGCAACGGTTTTGTCATTCAGATTTCACAACATTACCCGGTACATTGATATTAGTTCAAATCAAATTACGGGATGTTACTGGTCAGATGATAAAACACTCGGAGCTATTTTCGAAACTGGAGAGTTCCAGAGACACACGATCCAGAACAACACGACAGTAATGGGTTAAGTGTGTATAATGTCTATTGTTCAGTTTATCTCGCGATCTTGTAGTAAACTGGTTCCGTTTAGGGAATGCTAGTCATTATTACCGGCCTATTTCTAAGTAGCATCATTTCCAAGTACACCCGTAAAATGCGTGCAGACATCTTCATGTTTTTCGTTATTTTTGCATACTTATACGAAATGGTACCTTGACTCGCGAAGATGGTTTTTCGTTTTTCAGAGTAGCCTTGCAATATCTGTGCAATTTCATTTCATTTCAACTTATTTTCGTGCTTATATCTAATTAAGGTTCAAACACGCTGTCCTGGGCACACACCTCAGCTGTCTGGGTTATCTATCCAGGACAGTGGGTTAGTTGTTAGTTGGTTAGTGGTTAGTGAGAGAGAAGAGGGTGTAGTGGCCTTACACCTACCCACTGAACCCTTAAGAACTCGCTCTGGGTTGGAGCCGGTACCGGGCTGCGAACCTACCAGCCTGTAGTCCGATGGCTTAACCACTGCGCCATTGAGGCCGGTTCTATGCAATTGATGTGCATTACTAATAATGGGTTTTCCGGTTTTCACAACATGTCTTGCCTCGCGCTTAATTACTGCACGTTTCCGATCTGGCTGGCCTTTTCCATGTCTCAGCCTAAAGATAGTTCAGTCCATGGTACTTGAGAAATCTAGGCCCTCAAGACTGTGTCATATATTCAAGATGGTATTTTTCTATTTATACCTACAAGCACATCCCTCGGTCCAGTGAAGGGGCGGGACATAGCCCAGTGGTAAAGCGGTAATTAGAATGACATGGAATAATGTTTAAACAACACTTTCGCTTCCCCCGTCAAAATGGACGCCATCTTGAAATTCATCTGGACATCATATCACAACAAACTCCCTGATGTATTTGAATAAAGGGTAATCATTTTTGTAATTGTTTGCCAATTTTCACCATCATAAGAGGACCAGAAGGGACGAACAATTAAAATGTGTCAGCCCTTTATAATGTGTTAGCCCTGCATAAAAAGGTTGAAAACAATGTGAGAGAATACCGTCATCACAAGGATGTGAAACCATATCACTACAGATCTAATTACGCAATAACAGACTAAATTGTTAGGATATCTAATAGAGATAAATGATATTGTATTACAAGCAGTTTTAAAAAACAATTAATGATTCAGAATGACTTGAGCTAACCAGTAAATAATATTTACGTTTTCCCGCCAAAAATGGACGCCATTTTCGATTTGATCATCATTGCATCATCACATGAATTTTTTCCATAGTTTATTTTGTTTAACGACACCACTAGAACACAATGATTTATTAATCATTGGCTATTTGATGTCAAACATATGGTAAGTTTGACACAGTCATAGAGAGGAAACCCGCTACAATTGTTCCATTAGTAGCAAGAGATCTTTTATATGCCCCATCCCACAGATAGGATAGCACATACCACGGCCTTTGATATACCAGTCGTGGTGCACTGCTAGAACGAGAAATAGCCCAATGGGTCCACTGACGGGGATCGACCTCAGACCGACAGCGCATCAAGCGAGCGCTTTACTACTTCCCGGGCTGGAGAAAATCCTCATTTTCCGGCAAAAACGATAACGATGTTCGGGCAAAAACGATAACGATTTTCGGGAACAATGAGATGGCCTGAAACCTTTTCACTACCCTCTGTATTAGTTATAATCCATGTAAAAATGGGATGTAGGCGATGTCAACGGTCAAAATGCCAACAGACAAAAGAAAAAAGAAAAGAAAAAAGAAAGACATGTTTTATTTAACGACGCACTCAACACATTTTATTTACGGTTATATGGCGTCAGACATACGGTTAAGGACCACACATATATTGAGAGAGGTCCACTTTTTTTGTTTCGTGATATGGCACACATACTTGACTGTAAATTTTACAACTTTGCAACTTTTCCATAAAACAATGTTTGCTTGTCTTCATCATTTCGCAATCCCCTTACCAAAGCTGTAGTGTATACGTGATTCAGAATTTCTAACTAATCTGGCCAAAACAAGTGGTGTTTCTGCTATATTGATCTCACAGCATTCGATAATTACATGACACCCGCTGTCGCTACTTTATTGGCTACTCTTTTTGATTAGCAGCAAGGGATCTTTTATATGCACCACCCCAAAGCACAGGATAGCACATACCACGGCCTTTGATTAATCG